>NC_077227.1:21693506-21838506 GCF_027887165.1 Monodelphis domestica | reverse complement strand
TCAGGATGAGAAGCATATTTTTGCACACAAGATTTACCTTGCTACCTCCTCTTCCAAGTTTTATGATCTTTTTTTAATGGAATGTGAGGAGTCTCCCAGTTTCCTTGAAGGCGCTTGTACAAAAGAAAAGCCCAGTCGGGATTTTCCGACCAGGACTTTGGATCTTGATTCCGGGGAAGAATGTAAGGAAACTGCCTCAATCCCGTTAACTTCTGAGGACTGGACATCCCAAAGTGAGGGCATGTTGCAAAAGCCAGAGTTGGGAGCTAGAGACCTCTCTCCAAACGCCAGAGACTTGTCCACATGGAGCAAAGGCTTCGTTGGCATGCACAAAGAAATGCTAGTCAACCCTATTTCAAACAGAGTAGGTGTCGTGACTGTGGTCCGAATGGACTCTTCCCTTCAAATGGGCCCTTTCAGGACCCTGCTTCAGTTTCTTTATACGGGACAACTGGATGAAAAGGAAAAAGATCTGATGAGACTGGCTCAGATCGCAGAGATCTTAGAAGTATTTGATTTGCGAATGATGGTGGAAAATATCATGAACAAAGAGGCCTTCATGAATCAAGAGATCACGAAAGCGTTCCACGTCAGGAAAGCCAACCGGATAAAGGAATGCCTTAGCAAGGGGACATTCTCGGGTGAGTGGACTCAGTCAGGATCCAGGGAGTTAGACAAGAAAGATAATTAAAAAATAGGTTCCCTGAAACTTTCCCTCTCTATCTTTGTTACTCCTCCATCCTCTCACTACTTACATTTTGGAAAACCCAATGGTGTTAGTACCATTGAGGAGACACTCAACAAAGCTATTACTATTACTCTACCACCCTCTATCTTACATTCTTCTCTCCTCCATTCCATTTAGCTCTCCTTTTCCTTTTCTCCTTGGCCCAACTTTCTTACTTTCCTCTTCCTCTCATTTTGTTTTTCTCCCCCCTACCTTAGACCCACCATTGGTACCATGGCACCTATAGGTATTACCTAACCCTTCTGGCGGTGCTCAGTGATTTGGTTGACCCCTGAAGGATACAGTATTTTACATTTTGTACTTCATTATTCCTTTCATAGTGCTATTTTACATATAGATTCTAGCACCTGCTCTCTTAGGACAGGGATCGGATTTCTTAATTTATTCCTTCCTTCATCATCTCTTCTCATCATATAGATTAGGGAATATTGTGTTGAATGAATTTTATTTCTGACAAGTAACATAGCTTATTGAATGATGCATCAATAATCAATCCTTGGCCACCAGAGTATCCAAAGCCTCTCAAGTTAATATAGGCAAATAGCCTTAAAAAAAAAAATTTAAAACTCAGTGGAAATAAATCAAATGTATTGAACATGTCTCCCTATTTTCTGTTCACACTTTTAGTTCAGATGGAAATTTGTATTCATAAGCCAAGACCAGTTATATTTATAGCCATTGGTCACTTGGCCCTCCTGATATTTTGATCTTTAAAAAGTAACAGAATATAATGGGCACAGGTCAGAGTGAACTTGAAATAGACTCAGTAAATATGGCAGGCAATCTGAAGTGGTGGGCCAGGGACTGGGTGTAGAATTAGAGGACCATGGAACTACTAGGTAGCACAGTGGATCGAGTACCAGGCATGGAGTTAGGAAGGCCTGGGTTCAAATATGGATTCATACACTTCCTGGCTATGTGACCCTAATCAAGTCACTGAACCCCAATTGCCTAATACCAAGACAGAAAGTAAGGGTTTAAAAGAAAGAATTAGAGGACTATACAAATCCTGGCTCTGCCACTTGCTACCTTTGAGACTTTAGGCAAAGCCTTACCCTCTCTGAATTCTCAGTTTCCCCATCTGTAAGATGAGAGGATTTTTCTAGATTACCTTGAAGTTCCTTCCCATCTCTAAAACTTCTGGCCCTGTGATCCTGTGGTGGTAGTAGCAAAGCCATCACAGTTTGGGGAAAGGGTTGTAGGACCCAATGGCTCTTGTTTAAGTTCTCAATCTATAAGGTGGACTTAGGACTCTGTTTCTTCATTCCCGGAGCAGATGTGACATTTAAGTTGGAAGATGGGGTCATAAATGCCCACAAACCACTGCTTATCTGTAGCTGTGATTGGATGGCCGCCATGTTTGGAGGATCATTTGTGGAAAGCGCCAAAAGTGAGGTACATATCTTATTTTAAAAGACTTTTTTTTCCTTATAATTTCTTTATAAGTTGTAGGAGGATGCGAGGATTGGATACCATGCTCTACAAGGGTTAGTCAAAGGAAATGGGGATGTTTAACTGAAAGGAGAAAAGACTTGGTGAAGGATAGTGGGAACACTTCCTTTATTTCAAGTTGAAGCACTGTCATATGGAAGAAGAGGGATTAGACATGGATTTGGCCCCAGAGGACAAAATCAAAAGTATTGGGTATAAATTGACTGGCTTAATGTAAGGAGAAAATTTCTAGCTTTAAGAGTTGTCTCAAAGTGGAATGGACTGCCTGGGGAAATCTGGGGTTCTCCCTCACAGAGGTCTTTGGGTAGATCCAGGAGAATCAGATATCTGGTGGAGGGAATTCTTGCTCCAGTATGGGTTGGACTAGATGGCTTCTGAAGGATCTTCCAGGTCATAGATGCTGGGTTTCTGTTGCTTAGACTTCTTGAGGTGGTTCATGGAAGCCTCTCTTAGCACTGAGGCATCAAAGCTTCCCCAGCCTTCCTAGTTTTTTTCTTCAGTGTCCTCGCCATTGTCACTACCACCACCACCATCACCACTATCAGCATCACCATCATAAAACATCACTGCATCATCATACTATCACTAATAATTACAGTGACACCATCTTTACACCAGTACCATCTTTCATCACCACCATCTTTCATCACCAAAGCCATCATCATTTACCATCACTCATTGCCATTATCATCACCACCATCATTCAACATCATTCCCACTTTTCCTACCACCACCACCACCACCACCACCACCACCACCACCACCACCACCACCACCACCACCACCGTTACCTCTTTTACTATCACCACTATCTCTCTCATCACCACCACCTGCCATTACACTACCACCAGTGTTGATAAGCTTATACCCCTCATTACTGTCTCAGTTACTATTCCAAGTAAATTAAACAAGTGTAAATCCTACTCCCCAGAAGTGAGAAGCAGCAGCAGCACCAGAGTCAGTGAGACTCGGGTTAACGTGCTGGCAGTGCCACGATTGATTGTGTAAACTTGGGTCAGGTATTTCTCCTGTCCATGAAGCCCGAGTTTCTTCCCTTTGGAAAATACCAGTGTTGATCTTGATGCTGTCTAAAGGCCTTCTGGATATTCAGTTTGGGGCCTCGCCAAGCTGGCTAATGTTCTCTCTCAAACTGGGACTGATGAATTGTACCTTAAGTCAACTAGCCAGCCTTTCTTAAGTACCTTCTGGACGTGAGGCTCTGTGCTAAATACTAGAGATAAAAAGACAAAAAAACAAAAACAAAAGGAACAATCCTCGCACAGGCTTCAAGGAGCTTATGGTTGAAAGGGGAGAAAATGTACCAACTGTACAAACAAAATAGATTCAGGGTAATTTGAGGGGTAGTCTCAGAGGGAAGCCATGAAGATTAAGGAGGATTAGAAAAGACTTCTTGCAGAAGGTAGGGTATTACTTGAGCCTTGAGGAAATCCAGAAGATGGAGAGAATTCCAGGCATGAGGGACAGCCAGCCTGTGAGAATGCTCAGCTGGAGGGACCTATGTGAGAAATAGGGAGGACTTCAGGGTCACCGATTACAATGACTGCTCTGCAAGAGCCGTGAAACAGGACACATAGCACAATGGGTAGCCTGTGTCTTTGGAGCCAGGCACCTTAGGTTCAAGCACTAGCCTGACCACCTATTTCCTTTGTGGTCTTGGCCAAGTACCTTACCACTCATGGCCTCCAGTTCCTCATCTATAAAGTGGGGGTAGGTTGGACTTTGTGGCCTATGAGGTTCCTTCTTGATCTAAATCCATGATCTCATAAATGATCCCTCCCCCAGCTCTCAGCCAGTTAATGGTTATGATCAGATCAAGGGCAGAGCCATCCAAACTCCAAGATGGTGGAAGTAGAAGGGGCTGATGAACCAAAGGGCCGCCGATTTGAGGGGATACCGTATGTATCTCTTAGTCCCCAATTAGGGAAGCAAAGATTAGAATTGAGAGCAAGGCTGTGTCCCAGGACTTCAATCCTGGGCATGAGATATGGGGCTCAGTAGGTAGATAGCAGCCATTGGCATCTGAATATCCAGAAATACTTGCCAAGATAGTCCTTGCTAAGTTTATTCTTTCAATGATAGATGGCCCAGGAAGCATTCTTTTAAATGAGCATCAGTAGGTCATTGTCTCTTCTTTTCAGTTTGGAATTATCCCACAAGGCTTTAAACTATGCAGACTGAAAATTGGTCTATTATTTTGCCAAATGCTATATGTCACGTCTCCACATTACAGCAGTGCACAATTTTTTTTAGATTGGAAATTCCCTTCACCTGACCCTCCAAAATGCTTCACTCACACTGTGCCAATCAGTTGGTCATTTGGTAAGCATAAGCACCTACTGTGTGCTAGGTAGTAGACTTATAAGGAGAGAAATGAAAGAACTCTTGCCCTAGAAGACATCTCAGAAGCCATCTACTCCCACCCACTCCTTTTACAGGTCAGGAAAGTGAGAGCCCCCAGGAATAAGGTTCAGGGAAGGGATTTGAACTCTGACCCTCTCTCTGGCTCCTGAATCACCCACCCCACACACCCTGTCTTTCTTTTATTCTATTTTGGAGGGGTGCACATATCAATAAATGTGTGAAAAGGGGGCAATAGACTTTATGTGGCTAGAAGCAAAAAGTATTCTTGGGAGCAGCTAGGTAGGTCAGTGATTGAGAGCCAGGTCTAGAGATGGGAGGTCCTGGCTTCAGATCCAGCCTCAGATACTTTGCTAGCTGGGTGACCCTGGGTAAGTCACTTAACCTCCTTACCTTTCTTCTGCCTTGGAACCAATACACCGTATCAATTCTAAGATAGAAGGTAAGAGTTTAAACAAAATTAGTAGAAACTTCTCTATAGTATTATGTAGTATTAGTAGTCACTTCTGCAGACTAGGCTAGATGGCCTCTAAGATTCCTTCCAGCTCTAAATCTGTGAATGTTTTGCTTACCCTCAAATTAGCCAGCACCACCAGGAACAGGAAGTGCTCCCATGCTTGTTACTGAAAGGTCTCAAGCTTCCAGTTGGGTCAGAGTGGCTAGCCTCCAAAGGCTGCCTGGGGAACTAAGCAAGGGATCAAGGTCAAGCACACAATCAGGAAGGTACATTGGCAAGGCTGACTTCACAATTGCTAATCCTATTTTATCCCTTCCCAGAACAGGTGGAGAGAGTCCTCAGAGTCAAATGATGGGAAAGGGGACCAAAACAAAAATGGAACCAGGGAGACAGAGGCCACATTTGTGTTTGTTGACTGATTTGTTTGGTGTTTCCCTCCCCAAGATCATCATCATTATTATTATCATTTTAATAGTTGGCATTTATAGAGAGCTTTAAGTTTTGCAAAATATTTTATATCTGTCTTCTCATTTGAGTCCCATAACAATGCTGGGAAGCAGGTCCTCTGCACATTATTATCCCCATTTTACAAATGAGGAAACTGAGGAATGGAGCAGTTAAGTAACATGCTTCTTGGTCACCCAACTAGGAAATATCAGAGGTGAGATTTTAAGCTCAGGAGTTTTCATGATTCCAGACCTAACCCTCTTGACCATTCAGAGACTACACCATGTTTTTTTTGTTTTTTTGTTTTAATTTTGAATTCCCAATTCTGTCCCTCTTTTCCACCCTCCATTCCTCAATCTTTCCCAGCCCTCTTCCCTCCCCAAGACAGTAAGCCATCTAGATAGAGTCTTTACAGTCAAAACAACTTTATATAGCAATGCTGCCCCTCTTTTTTAATTAAAAAAAATTGTGTCATTCTCCACACCATGTACACATATATATGCATGTTCATGCACATGACATACACTTAGTTATAACATAATCTATGCTGGTGATCAGGAACACACACACACACACACACACACACACACACACACACACACACACACACAGAGATTTAAATTTAAATCACTCCCACATCCCTGTCAGTTGAGTCACTTCTGCTGACATTTGATCCAAACTTTGTTTTCTCGTGGAAAAAAAAGTAGATCATTTATATGGGAGTTGGGTCAGGCAATGTCTAGTAACTTTGGCTCATTACTTTGTTCTGTCCTCTCCCCTTTGCCTAGACTCTCATGCCTTCTCAGGGGTCATGCCTTATAATTTGGAAAATGCTGGGTTATTAAGAATGAATACATTCTGCTTTTCTCTCTTACTCCTGGATCTCCTCCCCTCTTGCTTCCTACTTCCCCAAAAGTGGTCTCATTGATGCCATCCCCTAAGGAAGTTTATGGCTGTGAGGGCTATCCTGTGGAGGTTCAGAGGAAGGAGAATCATATAAGTTGAATCCTTTCTGGAACATCTTGCTTCCAAAGAATTATAATCCTCTGCTAATGACATAATAGTTTACTTAGAAAACCTCAGAGAATTAGCAAAAGAATTAATTCAGACAATCCATACATTCAGTCCACCCTCAAAAAAAAAAAAGACAATCACTTCATTTCCTTTTTGTACATATCTATATATGTACAAGTTATATTTTCAAATGCATGGTATGTTCCTTGAAGATAAAGGATTTTTTTACTCCTGTCTTTATGACCATATGATTAAATGATTGATTGATTTAGCTGAACAGCAAGATACAAAATAAATCCACAAAAAATCATCAGCGTTTTTATACAGAACTAACAAAAACTAGGAGTAAATAATATGAGAAAATCCATTCAAAACAACTGCAAAATGAATAAAACATCAAGGAGACAATTACCCCAGCACCCACCAAACTGACATAGACATAGCTCAAAAAGAGAAGACAACTGGAGAGCTTTTTAGTGCTCATTGTGGGGCCACACCAATATGTTAAAAATAGTGATGCTAAATAATTTACACATTTCATACCACACCAATCTAGCTACCTAGGAAGTCGTTGGTAGAACCAGATTAAGTACTAAGAATTAGAGCCCTCTTTAGGAGGCTCCCTCCCAGAAGCAGGTATCTGTGTTAAAGGTGAGGCTTCTATTTTTGAAGAAAGAGGAGAGGACAGAATAGTCACTTACGGACTAAGTGATTGATTGAGGGCAAGTGAGTCAAGCTGTGGACTTGTCCTTCATCCCAGATAATTTTTATTTCTTAATTTCCTGGCTAGGCTACAGCTTTCCCACACAATCATGAGTTTATTTTTCCATAGCATTACTAGAAGTGATATTAAGTTAACCTAGCACTAAAGAAGGGAGGGGGAGAAGTCATTGTTTGTATGCCTTTAACATTTCGGATTTTTTCCCTGCTTAATACCTTGGAAGATGCTGTATTTCACTTAGATTTTTCTCATTACTTTTAATGTAGGAGTAAGCATAATTCTCTCCCCAGCAGCACTCAGCAAGGGGTTCATTAAAAATACATACCCAGATTGTAGTAAGCAATGCTCTGGAGGAGAGTACTTCCTTACTCACGGAGACCATTTCTGATTATGAACCTAATAGTCTGGGCTGATTTTTGCAATTAAAATGATCAACCAACAAAACTTGATTTTTTTTTTCCAAGTGTTGTCTTGCAGTAGAATAGTCTTCTTTTCTCTGTTTTGGTGGTCTAGAGATTTTTGTTGCTGATAGTCATTTTCTCTGTGATCCTTCTCTTGTTGGGAAAAAGGAAGATGCCGCCAATACATAGCTTATGGGACCTTGCACACCCATGGTCCAGCATCATGCAAGAAAAAGAAGGGAGTCCATTCATCCTTTTTGGCTTAATGCTCTCTGCATTCATTAGAATGCAAATTTTTTCAATCCAATTCCTAGATCAGTATTTGATTCCCTCTTGACTTTTTCCCTAAAGGGGGCTAAAAATAGCTTCTTGGGGCTTTCAAAGTTAATTCTCAAGTTTGGAATCAGAGCAGGAGCCTTGAAAAATCAATCACAGGAAGGAAATGGGTCCCACAGAGAATTCGGTTTTTCTCACTTGCTATAGCAGCTCCATATCCTGCCAGCGATGGCTGAGGAAGACGCTGGTGCTTACCATGGTAGAAATTGTCACTTCCTACGGATGATAGATTCGTGTGAAGCCTGGATGAAACAATGGGTCACGGGCCCAGGCGGACAAACGTCAGCGCGCAGCGGGGGCTCGGGGAGCACAGGGCAGGACCACTTGCTGGTGTCTGTCATCACGTGCTGCCTGGAATGATTTGTTTTAGTCTGTGAGATGGGGGAGAAGGGAGAGCGGGCTGATGTAATTTTAGCATCTTCTTTTTGATGGACACATTCAGCTTATTTTTCTTGGAGAAATGGCTCAGGATACACTCATAACAAAAACATACTAAGGGGGGCTGAAGACACAACACTGGAGAGATTGTTTCCCCCGCTGGGTTGCCCTGGGAGGTGGCTAATTCTTCTCTCATGCAGGATAACTGCAGCAGCATGGTAGTGGCGGGACCTGAGTTCAAATCCCAGCTATTTCTGCCTATGTGATCTTAAGGTCTCTTTCAGCTCCAAATCTCAGTCTCTGAGTGGTCATTTGTCCAGTTCATGGACACTGAAATCATAGCTGAAATTGCAGATATGTTTGATGACATCAAATCATTTTGTATCCCCAAGACAGGAACATAGTAGGCACTTAATAAATATTTAATGACTGACGAATGAACTAAGGTTCCTAGATTTTGGAGCTGGAAGGAACCCTCTGTGCCATTTAGTTCATTTCCTTTCCCCATTTTACAGATGAGAAAACTGAGACAGAGAGATGCTGAGTGACTTGCCCAAGGTCACACAGGTAGTAAGAACCAGGATTTTAACTCAGGTCCTCTGATTCCAAATACAGCATTCACAGGACCTTATATCTAGAGCTAGAGAGGACCTCAGAGATCATTGGTCCATCCCCCTTCATTTTATAGAGGAAGAAATGAAAGGTCAGTGCAAGTCTTCTGACCCTAGAGCCAATTTTCTGCTGTTTTCTCTCTGGGATTCACCTGCCTCTCCTGTAGAATGAACAGGACTCGATGATCTCCAAGGTCCCTGCAAGCTCTGAGTCCAAATACTAGGATTCTCCGGCGAGTCCTGTTCCATTTAATCTGAGATGCATCTCCTTTTTAAAACCAAAAGAATGATCTTCGTCCCTTAAGGGCAACAGCTCAGGGCCGGACCTTGGAAGGTCTCGGTGGACGCTGCTGGGCTTTGCCGGCGGATGCCTGTGATGCGAGGTCCAAGCCAAGCAGCGAAAGGGCCCCGGAACTCCAGGATCAGCAGAAGCACTCAGGCTTTGCATTGTCTTTCTAGGTAGCCCTGCCCAGCATCAACAAGCTGTCCATGCAAGCCGTGCTGGACTACCTGTACACCAAGCAGTTGTCCTCTTCTCTGGACCTGGACGCACTTGAATTAATCGCCTTGGCAAACCGATTCTGCCTGCCACACTTGGTCGCTCTTGCAGGTAAGCTCTTCCTCCTGCCTCCGGGGGTGGGAGGGGGGGGAGGGAGGTGTCTCCCCAACAGCTGTGGCGGTGCTTGAAATACTAGTACAACACACTCCATTTTTTCCTCTGTGAATTTTTCTCTAGCCTAAATGATGGATTTCCTTTTACAACAGGACAAACATAGAAGTGTGCATTATGCGATAATACGTACAACCTAGCTGCCATCTCAGGGAGGAGGGAGAGGACGTGGTTCATAAAATGTCCGGAAATCATTATTAAAATTATATCTAGGGGGCACTTGATGGATTGAGAGCCAAGTCCAGAGATGGGAGGTCTTGGGTTCAAGTCTGGCCTCAGACACTTTGCTAGCAAAAATCACTGAACTCCCATTGCCTAGTCTTTACTGCTCTTCTGCCTTAGAACCAATACATAATATTGAATCCAAGGTGGTAGGTAAGGGCTTAAAAAATGATAAAAATGGAGCAGATGCTATTCTTCATTTTATTTCCTCCATGGAGTTTTCTGATAAGTGATATGTATCTTTTCTCACAACATGATGAACATGGACATATGTATGCATATATATGACTGCATATATCAGTTATCTCTTGGAGGGTGGGAGGGAGAGAGAAGACATAGATCGCCAAATGTCAGAAAACAATTATTAAAATTGTATCTACATGAAATCTGGGGAAATATGTAAAAATAAAACATGAAAAAATAATGATAATAGCAGAAGACACAGAACCCAACTGTCCCAGGAACTTCCGAGCAGAGGAAGGTCCTTTCCTGTCCCCAAAGGGTGCCAGGATGCTTCTGGGTCTGGAAGGTGTGCTGCCTTCCTTGTCCTAGAGGTGGCCCTGGGACCCCCCCGGCTTGGGTTTACTCAGTCTTCATGGGTCCGGGCCCCGTAGAGGACTCGAGGTTCCTGGTTAAGGTTCAGGCAAGTACTCAGACAATTGACAATTTTTCAATTAAAAAAAAGAGAAAAGAGAGAAAAGAATACCTACTCTCATGGGCCTTAAAAATTGTACACGGGGGGGCAGCTGGGTGGCTCAGTGTATTGAGAGCCAGGCCTAGAGATGGGAGGTCCTAGGTTCAAATCTGGCCTCAGACACTTCCTAGCTGTGTGACCCTGGGCAAGTCACTTGACCCCCATTGCCTAGCCCTTACCACTCTTCTGCCTTGGAGCCAATACACAGTATTGACTCCAAGACGGAAGGTAAGGGTTTAAAAAAAAAATAAAAAATAAAAAAAAAATAAAATTGTACATAGGTCTTCTAGGTTCATAGTTAAGTAAATATGAGGCACTTCGAGGATGGAATAAGAAAGTGTACATCTTCCGCTTGAGTAAACATATATTAAGTACCTCTTGCGTGCTTAGCTCTAAGATAGATTCTGAGGGGAAACAAGATGAGGCACGGCCCCAGCCCTCCTGGATCTTACAACAACTACAGGTCATTTTTCTTCCTTTCCTTCCTTTTTCTTTTTTTTTGACCAAAGTGGTGCCAAAGGTGGGATGAGAACTTGCGCTCTTTTCAGCCTTCTATGTTCCTTCCAGTAGAGAAGCATTGAAGGTTATTGAGCAGGAGTGGTTTAAAAAGATCTCTGCATAAAAGAGATACCTCTGCACCGTGAAGGTTGGATTGGAGGGAGAGAAGGGGAGGGGAGAGAAAGTGAGGAGATCTGCAGAGGAGAGAGAGTTTTTCTACAGCCCTGGGGTGAGGGAGGATGGAATTGATTAGGTCTAGAATTAATTGGCTGTGGAATATGAGGCAGAAAGGAAGGAATTTCCAGAAATATTATTGAAGAAAATAGGGCTTACATCTAGCCCAAAGTGACCGCTCATCTCAGCCTTCAAGCCACTACTAGGATATGCCATGAGAAGGACAGAACCTTGCATACAGTAGGTGCTTATAAGTGTCTATGGAATTGAACTAGCTCCATTCAAATGTAGCACCCAAAGAAAACATATTCCCAGTAAGCAGGATGGATAATGTGTTAGCTAAAGCTAGCGAAGGAGCCAGATCCAAAAAGGGACAAGAAGCATATGCCATTATTGCTCCTCAGAAGGGGTTGGGCATCCCTAGCGGATGCGGGTCACAGTCAAGCAAGTGGATTCAGAGCAGGCAAAGTCAAATTTGAAGCATCCTTAGAATGCTCAGGTTGTTGGCTATATGAACAAGTCTGCTTCTCGCCTGTGCCCTAGAGAAGTCAACCGAGGATCCACCCAATTCAGCTCACTTGGGAAGCACGTACCATGTTTTAGATGTTGAGGATACGATGACAAAAAATTAGAAGTAAAGAACTCTTGCCCTCAGGGAGTTTAGCTTCTTCTGAAGGTAAAAAATAATGTATGTGGACAATGATAGTATTTCTGGAGCACCTACTGTGTGCTGGGCAGTGTGCTCAGTGTTTTACAGTTATTATCTCATTCGATCCTCACCGCCACACCAGGAGATGGGTGCTATTATGAATCCTTTTCTTCTTTTTTTTTGGGGGGGAGGGGCTTTGCAGACTTAATTTTATTTTTATTTCCCAATTTTCTCTCATTTCACCCCTCGTCTCCCCATTGACAAGGCAAGAAACATGATACCCACATTATACATATGATTTATGATCCCCATTTTACAAATGAGGAAACTGAGGCAAAGGTGACTTGCCCAGGATCACCCAGCTCATAAGGGTCTGAGGCTCGATTCTCCTGGTGCAGCACAGTGCCTAATGGGCCACCTGGTGGTCAAATAGGTAACATGCTTTGCCAACCTTGAAAGCCCTGTCATGATGTTAAGGGGTTGATGTTCTTATTCTAGAGTGGTAAACAGTGCTCACCTCTTCCTGCCTCCTTTTCTCCCTCAGAGCAGCATACCGTGCAGGAGCTGACCAAAATGGCCGTGAGTGGGATTGGCATTGATGGAGAGGTGCTGTCCTACTTGGAGTTGGCCCAGGTTTGTCACTGTTGGCTTTGCCCATTTGCTGTGCCCTCTTCTGGGGGTCTCCATGCTCTCCCAATCAAGAAGTCCCCAAGGCTGGCCCAATGAATCGACAGCCCAGATCTGAGAATTTCAGTTTCTGCTGGCTTCTTGCCCTGCTGGATGTCATTCAACTTAACAACCCCCAAGAACCATTGGCCTGTGGCGCCATCTTCCTGAGCAGAAGGACTTGGTTTTTCCATTGAAGAGGAAGCCTGATTCCTCCTCCCTGGCCTGCAAGTCTCTGCTTAGACTCCTGGTGTCCTTTTTGCATCTTACTTCTGCAGTGAATGTTTTTTTTTTTTATCTGTATTTATTAATACTGATTCTGAGAAATCTGCATGGCCTGGACATAAGAAAGTCTTTAGATAGAGGTCAGGCTGATATCTTCCTATCTCTGGCCTTGACTAACAAGGCAGAGTTCAAGTTCCTTCTTCAGGGAACTAATTGGCCGCTATGTGACTCTGTAGATAAGAGTACCAGCCCTGGAGTCCGGAAATATCTGTGTTCAAATCTGATCTCAGACATTTACTAGTTGCGTGACCCTGGGCAAGTCACTTAACCCTGTTTGCCTCAGTTTCCTCATTTGTAAATTGAACTAGAGAAGAAAATGGCAAACTACTCCAGTATGTTTGCCAAGCAAACCCCCAACAGGGTCATGGAGAGTCAGACACAGGTGAAAACATTGAACTAACAATAACTGAAGAGTGCTGAATTTCTTAAAGACAAGGATTCCTGTATTTGCTTTTTTATTTGTATCACTAGCACTTAGCACATGGTGCTTCATAAATGCTTGTTGTGTGATGAGTATCGAACCCCCAGACACCATGCCCAGAAGAAACCTCTTCTACTAGACCCGCAGTAAGAATCCTCTTGGCACAGAGGATTGGGATGAGAAGATCCTAGAGGGACTGCTGGCCAGTCAACAACTGGCTTCAGTGGCCCCTCCTCCCCCTCCCCGCTTCTCAAAAATGAGGGGGTGGAATTCGTTCTTAAAGGTCCCTTCCTGGCCCAAGTCCATGATCTGGCCTTCCATCTGCCACCTCTCTGGATTTGCCCGGTCTCTTTCCCATACCTCGATTGTGTTTTCTTCTCACCTCTGGGAACCTTTAGGTCCCTGAAAGGCTCATCTCTGGTGAGCCTCTGGCAATGGGACCTTTCCTGTTTCCCTATTCTGATGGCACTGCCCGCCCCCCCCCCCACACACACAGACTTTGTTTTCATATTTTTTATTCATGCCTATGTATCTTCCCCTAAGAGGATGGAAGCTCTGTGGGGACAGGGGTTGTTTCTTTTCCTTTGTATCCTCAGAGCCAAGCATAATCATTGAAAGACTTGATGAATCGAGTTGAAAATTCCCATAAAAACAAGCCCTTTTCCCTGCTGATGTCTCCTCCCACTTCGCCCTTCTTTCCTTGTGCCCAAACTTAGGGACAGTGAGTGACCTTTCTTCCTCTCCCCTCTGCAGTTTCACAATGCCCATCAGTTGGCAGCGTGGTGCCTTCATTACATCTGCACCAACTACAACAGCGTTTGCGCCAAGTTTCGCAAGGAAATCAAAGCAAAATCTGCAGGTGAGAGACCCAGTTTTCCAAAGAATCCTTGACTCTTCAGTGGTGCCAGTGGTCCTCCATGTCCTTAGAAAGACAGCAGAGAAAATATAGGAAAATTGCTCTGGAGCTGGTTGATAATTCATCAAAATCACGATGCCCTTCCCTCACAGCTCCTTTCCTCATTCTTTCTCTCCATCCTTTTCTCCTCCTTTCCTCCCTCTCTCCCTTTCTTCATTTATTCATTCATTTATTCCTTCCTCCATCCTTCTTTCTTTCCCTTCCTCCCTTCCTTTCCTCCCTCTCTCCATTTCTTTGTTCATTCATTCATTTGTTCCTTCCTCCATCCTTCTTTCTTTCCCTTCCTCCCTCCCTTCCTTTCCTCCCTCTCTCCTTTTCTTTGTTCATTCATTCATTTGTTCCTTCCTCCATCCTTCTTTCTTTCCCTTCCTCCCTCCCTTCCTTTCCTCCCTCTCTCCATTTCTTCGTTCATTCATTCATTTGTTCCTTCCTCCATCCTTCTTTCTTTCCCTTCCTCCCTTCCTTTCCTCCCTCTCTCCATTTCTTCGTTCATTCATTCATTTGTTCCTTCCTCCATCCTTCTTTCTTTCCCTTCCTCCCTCCCTTCCTTTCCTCCCTCTCTCCATTTCTTCGTTCATTCATTCATTTGTTCCTTCCTCCATCCTTCTTTCTTTCCCTTCCTCCCTCCCTTCCTTTCCTCCCTCTCTCCTTTTCTTTGTTCATTCATTCATTTGTTCCTTCCTCCTTCCTTTCCTTCTCTTCCTCCCTCCTTTCCTTCCTCTCTCCCTCAATCTCCTCTTTCCTTTCTTCCTTTCCTTCCTTCTTCTCCTTTCTCCCTCTTTCTTCCCTTCCTCCCTTCTTTCTTCCCTCATGGTAGGAGGACATGATATTGGCCAGAAGCAGGATAAAAGGGGCCAAGCAAGTGGGAAATCCCATTCACTCTGGATGAGTCCCATGTACAATTCCTTGGCTGCTTCACTCAAATTGAGTTCAGCCAGGCAGCCCTTCTGTAGACCCTCAGTTCTCTTGGAGTCCTCTGTAAGTTTCTTCAGAGACTAGTTCTCTTTTAGACCAATGACTTGTCTAGACCAACTAGGACAAGAACAAAAGGAGCCCTTATATTCTCAGATCCACATACTTGATATAAACTGTACAATCAGTTACACGGTGGTTGTGAAAATGTGAGGGAACGCTCCCCTTAATTCTGGAACAATTTAATACAAATTGGAGTTTTCTAAATCACAACTTTATATATATATATTTGAAAAGGCAAGATGCACAAAGGTGCAAGAGTCTCCAGAACTCATGCAGACTTATGTAAGATGTGGTGTCATACTGAATAGTATGGTGGTGCTAAATAAAGTTCCAGGGATGCGTGCCTGGTGTGCAGAAAGACTCACTGATCTCTGGCAGCCCACAAGTGAGGAGCCTCTGCTCTAGAATCACACATAACATGTTCTAGAATCACAGACTGCCATTCATTTCCTAGATTCAAACAATCCAATTCTTTCTCTGTGCTTAGACTCTTAATACTCCAGACCCCCAGCCTACCTAGAATTTTTTTTTTTCAATTTGTGATCTCACTCATTTTCTAGACTCAAAATATGGCACTTTTTCCATACTCAGAGTATGGCTCTTCTATCTTCTACTCACTGCCCAATCCTTCTTCTATACTCTCAGACATTCTTTCTAGACCCACAATCTAGTATCTTCTCTAGCCCCACAACAGAATACTTTTTCTAGACCACCAAATGGTTTTTTTCTAGATTCATGGCCTGGTACTTTTTTCTCAACTCAAAGCCTCATATACTTTTGATTGTCTCTTGGCTTTGTGCTATTTCAAGTCTTACCCCCTTATGCTTTTTTCAAGACTCATAATCTTAACTTTTTTTCCCCCTCTAGACTCACACCCAATACAAGACTTTTTCCATACTTTTGATGGGGGGGGGGGTTCTAGATTCACTGGTGGGGGCTTTTCCTATAATCATAGCCTGCTGGTTTTGCTATATTTAACAACCTAATATTTTTAGCTTTGAGACTTTTCCTAGATTCAACCAAATACTTTTTTTCTGGACTCATAGCCCTAATCCTAATTCCAAGCTTAATCCTTCTTCTTGACTAATGGCCCAATACTTTTTCAGAACCCCACCCCAATACTTTTTTTCAGACTTTTAGCCTGAAGTTTTTCTCAATTTGCTGCCCAAGTCTTTTTCTAGACTTGGCATTATTTCTAGCCTCACACTCTTAGTATTTTTTTTCTACCCTCATGACCTAGCAATTTTTCTAGCATCATCACCCAAGACATCTTCTGGGCTCTTACCTGGATGCTCCTTTTTTTCCAGACTCTCTAGAATTCTTTTCTGGCCCCTGTAATCTAAAAACTAATATTTTATCAAGGTTCATGCCTTAATGCTCATGTAGCCAAGTGTTACCTTGCCTGGGCTCATGCCCTAATACTCTCTTTTTTCCCTTTCAACCATTACCTTCCATCGCAGAATTGATACTACTGAAAATTGGTTTCAAGGCTAGCTAGAAGTAGTCTTTCAGTAACCGAGGGTGATGATTGTCTTTGTGCGCTTTCATCTGTGATGTAGATGAGTGTGCACAAAGACACTTGTGCGTGAAGGAGATTTAAGTGGAATAGTCGATGCACAGAGACAGTCCCACTCTCTCTGCGTGGGAAGCCTGGGTCCAGTGGCACGAAAAGTCATTGCACCTGGAGACTTCCTCAGCTGCATTGGATGGCCGGGTTTCAAGGCAGAAGAGCAATAAGGGCTAGGCAATGGGGATTAAGTGACTTGCCCAGTTCCATAGCTAAGAAGTGTCTGAGGTCACATTTGAACCCAGGACCTCCCATCTCCAGATGTGGCTCCTCTATCTACTGCCCCCTAATGCACTTAATAGACTTAGACAGTAAACCCTTTGTTTAGACTCTTGACCTGACCCTCTTTCTGCACTCGTGCCCCAGCATCTTTTTAGACCTCTTTCTAAATTCATCCAGCTTTCTCCCTTCTCACTGCCTAATTCTCTCCCCCCCAGACAATCAGGAATACTTTGAGAGGCACCGCTGGCCACCCGTCTGGTACTTGAAGGAAGAAGATCATTACCAGCGTGTAAAGAAAGAGAGAGAGAAGGAAGACCTGGCCCTGAATAAGCACCATTCCAGACGGAAGTGGTGCTTTTGGCATTCTTCCACAATGGTAGCCTGAATAAGCAAGGAGAGAATCCTAGGAAAGACCCGCCCATTCCCCCCAACCAACAGCAACAGCCACAACACTACTGTAAAATTAGTCGTCATCGTCGTCGTCTTAGAGATGAGATGTAGGTCAGGTTTCAGCCACTGATTGGACTCTCCATCTGTGCATTTTAGAATCCAGAAATATTAAAAGCACAATCTCCCCAGAAATGAGCCTGGACGACTGACTCTGATGCTTAAATTGCATTCCTTCCACTAATATGTATATTTTTGGTTAGGGAGCGTAATAAACTTAGTCCATTATGACAATTGCTTTTTATACAGAAAATCCAGCATTCACATTTCAAATTCCAAATTGGAAAAAAAAAATATTTTTCTACGGTCTTGTGTACTTTGTCGAGACAAAAATACTATGTATTGCTTAATTTTACAGGCCACAAATTAACCACGAGGAGCCAGCCCCATAATTAGGTTGTCACTCTTGGCCCACAGACGGACACGAGCACTGAGGCATCATGACCTAATGAGACGGTTATTCCCACAGTTGGAAGTGAAGAGTCAGAATGCAATTCCCCAAACTGTGAGTTAGGGAGCGGTTAATCTTTGTCCTTCGAGCAACGTTGGTATAATTAACAAGTCAGCTCCAGGAGCGGGTATCTACAGTATTTGCCGTGTAAGTGGTAGTAATTATACGATTATGTGTGCCATGTAAAATATAGTGATAGCAAATATTCTGTTGTTGAAAGTGTCTAGATTCGAGAGGATAATCTTCATAATCATTAGAAGGGCTTATTAAATCCCAGCATTATCCAGAGCCCACTCACTGATGGACCTGAATACAAAGAAAGATAATTACGCTGTTAGTATTTGGGTGGCTGTCCTGGCTGACAGGGTGGGATATTCCTTGATCCTTGCAGAGTTTCTGCGTGTGGACCTTCTCTGTTGACTGGAACCCGAGGTAGGGGACGGGGTGAGTTCCTGACTCTTGACTCATTCGTGCGGTGTGCTCACATCTCATCCCCACCCTGCGCTGGGGTGCTCTGCAGTGCCCTTCCCCATGGATATCACTGTGGAACTCAGTTCCCCATTTTTTTTTCCCAAGAAGAATCCATTTGGCTGCACCTTAGCTGGCATTCTCTTCCAAAGGCTGAAAGGAAGCATCTTACAGGAGACTAGGAGCGCCGAAGGATGCTGAGAACTCCGTGGGCTTGGAACAGGTCCCTCTTGAGTTTTGCCGCTCGGAACTTTCCTCGGTGAAGTAGAAGGTCAGGAGCTGGAAAGCTTTCCCGCCAAGCCATCTCCCATTGGCATTTCCATAACTGAAAAATGACCAGCCCATATGATAGAGGATTCAAAGGACCCAGCTCCATACCCACCATGGCCCCGGGTAGAGTATGGTGGGGTTTCCCATTGGTCACTTGGTAGCCTAACTTGAAAAGGACTCTTTTTTTTTTCTTTCATCCTAGGGTTAGAAAAAGAGGCAATTGAACACAAACCCCAGTGCTGCAGATCAGGAAGAAATTTCCAGATGACAGCCATATGCATTTTTTAAAAATATATTCAGGTTAGAGATGGAATTTTCATTCCTGGCTGTAGTAGCACCCCAGGGCAATAGAAACTACTTAGCATTGAGTGACATCAGGGACCCAAGCTTGGAGGAGAGACTTCTTGAAAGAGAAGCAGAGGAGTATTTGGTACCCCCGACCCTGGAAGTTTTCACCGTCCCTTGATGAAGGAGGTCTGTAGGAAAAGGATGCCTGCCTGCATAAATCACCAATTGGTAGGTGGGATAGGGAAGAGGGGAGTAAGGATGAGAGGACAACATCCAAATGAGTCAAAAACTAAAATCTCTTCCATCCTGAAGAAGTGGTGTGTTGGGTTCTCAATGAAAATTGCTAGTCAGTTTTGTCCAATCAGAGCTCTTGTTCGAATGTAATCTTGCCAAAAACCATATTGGATGTATACTGGTGGCCCTGGGGGATATGCAATAATATTCACACGACTTTGTTATCAGCTGCTGAAACCAAGTGGCTGGTTCATTTGGTTAATGCTGGCTATGGCCTTCAACCTTGGTGGTTTTATTTTATGTTTTTTATTTCACAGAAAGCCAATAAAATTGTTTAGCTATAAAATACCGCCTCCAGCTGTTTGCTTTGTCAAGAAGAGCAGGCTTGTGACCATTGGAATAGGTCGCTGGATGTAGGGGACCAGGACCTGCATGAAGGCCCATCTCCCCTTGCAGGGAGGGACGTACGGTGGCAGCTCTTGGGATGGGATTCTGGCTGTCCAGCGGCTCTCTGCAAGAGAGTTATTTAGGCTTTGGGACCTGGACCTCAGAGGTCGTCCATTAAGTCAACAGAGATCCAGAGTTCAGAAGGACCCTTGATGCCATGTAGTACAATTCTCTTCACTTTACAGAAGAGAAATCAGAGGCCCAGTCTGAGAGGTCTAGTCGGTCCAAGGTCACCCAGGGAGTCAATGGCAAAGGCAGCCTATCAACGTCAATCGTTTGACTCCAAATACCATGTGGAATCAGGAAGACCTGAGTTCAGATCCAGCCTAGGACACGCATTAGCTGTGTGTCCCTGAACAAGGGACTCTTATCCTTAGTATCTTCATCTATAAAATGGGGATCCTAAGCGCACCTGTCTCACAGCTCTCAGGATCAGATGAAAGCATTTATTTCAGTGCTTTGGGATCTTCAAAATGCTATTATTAAAAAGAAACAGGACAGAATGGTAACTCCTATCCAAATTTATCAGGGAGGAAGCTGTGACTTACTTCTGACATACTTAAGGGGCCCCCAGTCAGCTCTCCCAGACTCTGTCTCCCCCTCCCTCTCTCTCTTTCTCTCTGGCTATCTCTTTGTCTCTGTGTGTCTCTCTTCCTTTCTCGGTCTCTGTCTGTGTGTCTCTCACCCAACACCCACATCTACTACACCCTCCCAACCCAGCCCACCAGAGTTATCCCCTAACACCACATACCCAGCGTCATACCTCCCTCCCCCCTCTTTGGCTTTGCACAAACTAGAATTCTCTTTCTCCTCACTTCTGCCTTCGGGAATTCTCATTTCCCTTTGAGGCTTAACTCAATGTCACCTTCTTCAAGAGGTCTTCCCAATGTCCCTAGCCCCACCTCCCCAAATTGCTCTCTGTGTTTTTTTAAACTCTTGCCTTCTCTCTTAGACTGGATACTACTAAGTATCAGGCAGAAGAGCAGCAAGGGTACACGGCTAGGAAGCGTCCAAGTTCAGATTTGAATCCAGGACCCCCGTCTCCAGGCCAGGCTCTCGATCCATTGAACCACTGGCCTCCCCGTGTATTTTTACATTTTTCTTCCCTGAACATGTTCCTTTCCTTGCCCCTGGAAGGTAAGGACAGTTTACCCCTGCACAGTTAGCATAGTGCCTGCAACATGCAAAGTGCATAACGAGTGCCTGTAATGAAGTCCAATTCCCCATCCTGCTGGCGTCCTGCCTTCCCCGAGTATTCTTGGGTATGCATTCCTCCTAAGAATTTCCCAGCATAGCTTGGATCCCCTCCATTCGAGCCCAGGGGCCAAACAAGGATGATTTCAATTTGCTTTGGGGTGGTTGGTTTTTTCCCCTCGGAGGAATTCAACACTCCTAAAAATCTGACTTCGAGCTATGCACTTGGCCTCATTTTCACTGTCTATGTGTGTGTATTTAAGTTCTAGCAAAGCTTAAAAAAAAAAACAAGGCAAGTCCCCACAGCTCAGGCCAATCCTCCAGGGGAGCTGACTGCAATGAGCCTCCTGTGCCTCTCATGGCTTCTCTATGTTCCAAAGTACTCAGTGAGGAGATTGTTCCATAATTCAATAACTGTCTTCTGGGGTGTACCAGCTCTGCTTCTGTATGTCGCCCACTAGAACTCTGGTGACCCGCCCCATCCAAAGGATTTGGGCTAAGAAAGGAGCTCTCAGGCGTAACAGTGGGACCGACCTCCCTTCCCAAAGAACTTTGCTGAAAGAAAGAAAAGCTGCTTTTCCTTTGAGCTGACTTGTAAAAGCACACAATGGGCCTAGGACACTCAGAAACTCTTCTGCCTTTCCTTCAGGCCATCTCGATTCCTGGTATTTTAGAACAGGACCGATGTGGGTGGCTCGTCAGAGACATATTTATAGGTGACTGTCTACAAAATATGGAAATGATTCAGGAGAGGATGACACTCAGGAGGATGCCAAGCAAGACTGTGGGTCATTCAGACAAAGGAAGCAGCCAAGGGTGCAAGGATGTGTTCAGTGAAGGAGGAGGTGGGGCAGCGACATGTCTACTCGGGCTCCAGATGACTTCTAAAGCTTTCTTTGTGCATTTTATACACCTATCTCATTGGAGTCAGTCAACAAGCATTCGTTCATGACAACAGTCCAATGAGGGGGAGTGTCTGTTCATATTATCCCCATTTTTTTAGATGAAGAAACTGAGACTTGAGGAATGAAGGAATGAAGGAATGAAGGAATGAAGGAATGAATGAATGACATAGTACAGAGGGTGCAAATGAAAAATAAGATGGCCCCTGCTATCAATGCACTTACATTCTCCTAGAGGAGACAGCATGGTCCCAGATGATGAACAATAAAATATATTCAGGTTATTTGGGGGCTGGGGTCAGAGCTTTAACAAGGGGAAAGAGGGAGTCAAGAAAGATAGGTAGGGATTGAGTCTGGAAGGAAGCTGGGAATTCCAATAGGCAGAAAGGAGAAGTCATGGGGAACAGCCTGTGAAAAGGGGCAAAGGTGCGGTAGAATTTCCTTAATGGGATACCTCAAGGAGCCCAGTTTAGGAAGAAAAAGAGAGTGATATAAGGCATAGAACCCAGCATTTCAAGTTGATTGAAGTCTTCAGTTTACTCTAAAATGGAGATGATACCTATAGCTCCTGGGTCCCAAGCTTGTCATAAGGATTGAATGATAAAATGTAGGTCAAGCACTTTTTAAACCTTACGCTGCTATCAAAACTTTGGGTGGCACAGACTGTTTTTGAGTCTTTATCTTCCATCTTAGAATCAATACTGGGTATTGGTTCCAAGGCAGAAGAGCAGTAAGGGCTAGGCAAGGGGGATTCAGTGACTTGCCCAGGGTCACACAGCTAGGAAGTGTCAGAGGCCAGATTTGAACCTAGGTCTCTAGGTCTGGCTCCTTATCTTTTGGGTCAGCTAGCTGCCCACTCCTCACCCCCCCTACACTAAGACTTTTGGGACACCTCATACAAAGGCCAGTTATCCACCTGCCCTCAAGCATGTATTAAGTATTTGCTATGGACCAGGAGCTGTTCTAGGTGCTGAAGATGCAAATGCAAAGAATGAAACTTTCCCTACTCTAAAGGAGTTATTGGTAAAACTGTTTCTCCATCATGTCTGACTACATCATTTCTACCTGGGGTTTCTACTAGATCGAAAGTTCTATGAGGTCAGGGATTGAGGCTTATCTAAAGTTAATGTCCCAATTCCCAACACCAAATATTCTGTATATCAGAAGGTGCTTGGTAAATATTGGATGGATGGACTGGAATAATGATGAACGAATGGACAGATGAATGGAGGGATGTGTCTATACACTCTGAAATACGTAGACCACGCCAGCCACAACCCCAGAATACGACTGTCCTTCCACAATGTCTTTCCAAAAATAAAGCTCTGGTCATTTTTTTAAACTCTTACCTTCTGTCTTAGAATTAATACTGTGTATCATCTCCAAGGCAGAAGAGCAAAGGATTAAGCAAGGGGGGGTTAAGTGACTTGTCCAGGGTCATATAGCTAGGAAGTGTCTGAGATCAGATTTGAATCCAGGACTTCCCATCTCCCGGCCTGGCTCTCAATCACTGAGCTACCAGCTGCCCCTGCTCTAGTTATCTTAAGAGAAAAAGACTTCTAAACATACCACCTCCAAAAAACTCTTCAGACAAAGGAGGCTGCTTTGAACTGAAGAATGCTTTCTCCTGGGAGGCAATATGTTTCCCAAAATGACTTGCAACAGGAGTCCTGTGAAAGGTACCATCAGTGGAATGTCTAATTAGAGAAAGAGCTGAGCTAATCTTGCGGGAAGAGCCCAGAAAAACAGAAAGGACCAAGGACAGCCCTTGTGTTAAACTGGTATTCATGAAATCTAAAAAACCCAGCAGAAAAGCCTCCAGTCTTTGGCAGATCCTCTAGGGATGCTCATGGAAACACATGGGGGTGTTAAATTCATAATTTAGAAACAGATTTTTTTTAAAAAGGAAAAATATGGATGAAATTCACAGTAGAAGAGAGGGTTGTAATTTTGGAGGAAACGAGATGGAATGATAGACTTGGAGTCAGGAAAAGCTGGGTTCAAATCCTACCTTTTCCATTAACTTGTTATGTGACCACAGGTAAAGAACCTCTCTAAGAACCCGATTGTTCCTTGGTTCTGGGATCTGAAACTGTTCCAGTCTCGGGAATTCATTTCACCCAACTCCTGGACTTTCTTCATCAGAACCACTGAACTGGTTGCTGAAAGAATTGAAGGGCCAAAGGTTAGTGATGGTGCACAGTGGAGAAAATACTGCTTCTGAATCAGAGGACTGGGTTCAAATCCCAAGTCTGCTACTTGCTAGCAGTGTGACCTTAGTCAAGCCCCTTCCCCATCCCATCAATTTCAATTCCCCTCTCAAAAAATGAGGGGATTGGACTAAATTACCTCTAAGGTCTTTCCTCACTCCAAGTCTACGAGCCTATGAACTCTTCTCTGTGGCTAATTGCACAGCCACCTTATTACTAATATTCTAGGGGTAACCCTTCCCCCAGGCTCACTCCTTCTGGTTTGGAAAGACTTTGAAGACTCGACTGAGAATAAGAAAGCTTTTCTATCCCACAGAGCCACTCACAGCTTTCCAGGAGAAAGTCAGAATTCTTCCTCCTGGGAATTCCTTTTTTTAGTTGTTTAGTTTATTTTTTTTATTTATTTTTAAAAGCTCAGATTGTCACTAAACAGTATTCTAGGGAAGGCTGCTAAGCCCTCTGATGGTGATCTTTGCTAAAATCTACCATCCCCAAATGCCACTCAGTCTCCTTGACTCTGTGACAAGGTGGCAAATGAAGGGCTTTGCATGGGTATGTCTTGAAATAAGAGACTTAGAATCAAGATGTCTCTTCAGCTCTCTGAAGATGGTGGGTCTGAGACAGGTTCCTGCTCAATCTGACTGAGCCCTTTGGAGATTCTTACTGACCCATTGGTTGCTAGATGGCACCGCAGATAGAGCACTAGGTCTGGAGTCAGGAAGACTTGAATTCCAATCTAGCTCAGACACTTGCTAGCTATGTAACCCTGGGCAAGTCACTTAACCTCTGTCTGCCTCAGTGACCTCAATTGTAAAATGGAGATAATAATAAGGACTACTTTGCAGAATCAAATGAGACAAGATTTTTGCCTGATACATAGTAGGTATTAAATAAACACTTGCTTGCTCCCTTCCTTCCTTGCTGAACCCTTAGGCCACCACTATTACATTCCAACTTAATCCAACAAGTATTTATTAAGCACTGTGCTTGGTTCTGGGGGTACGAATACCAAAATGAAATGGTCCCTCTCCTCATGGAGACTACTACTGGGTTCTCCTGGAACCTTACTGGAGATTAAACTGAAGGAAAACATAGAGGACGACAGAATCACAGATTTAAAAGTGGAAGAGACCATAGAGATGGGAGAGTCTAATCTCCCCTCTTTACAATTAGGGAAATGAAGGTCCAGAGAGATCAAAAGACTCTTCTTAAGTAAGTTAAGTAAGATGAGCTCTTTCAGTTTGCTTTCCTCCAATTCTGGTGCTCAATAAGCACTAATAATAGCTTACATTTTATTTTCTTAATTGATAAATTTTATTTAATTACTTTAGAATATTTTTCCATAGTTACATGATTCATGTACTTTCCCTCCCTTCCTCCCCCACCCCATAGCCGACACTCAATCCCACTGGGTTTTACATGTGTCACTGATCAAGACCTATTTCCATATTATTGATATTTGCACCAGGGTGATCATTTAGAGTCTTCATCCCTAACCATATCCCCATCAACCCATGTGATCCAGCAGTTGTTTTTCTTCTGTGAATAGCTTACATTTTATTTAGCTTTACAAAATGCTTTACAGATATCATGGCAGAACACTGGACTAAGAATAAGAAAGACATGAACTCATTACAATACAACGAGGTCAAAGGGCACATTCAGGAACTTCTTGTTTATAATTCCAAACTGCTTTCCAGAATGGTTGTACCCATTCACAGGTCCACCACCAGTGAGTGCATCAATGTGCCTATTTTCCCACAGCCTCTCCAACATCTGTCATTTTCAATTTTTGTCAACTTGTCCATCTGTTAGGTATGAAGTAGAATCTCATAATTACTTTCCTTTGAATTTCTCCAATTAATAGGGACTTGGAGTATTTTTCATATGGCTAGAGAGAGCCTCAATTTCTTCCCTTGAAGCCTATTCATATCCTTACAATATTTCTCAATTGGGAAATGGCTCTTGTTCTTATAAATTTGAATGAGTCCCCCATACAAAGTGTCCCAAAAGTCTTAGTACAATTTTAAGTTGTCCAAGCTTAATAATATATTAAACTGTTTCAGTGGATAGAAAGCCAAACCTGGAGAAGAGAGGTCTTGAGATCAAATCTGGCCTCAGACACTTCCTCGCTGTGTGATCCTGGGCAATTGCCTAGCTCATACCACTCTTCTGCCTTGGATACTTAGTACTGATACTAAGTCAGTAGGGAAAAGTTTTGGGGTTTTTTTTGTTAAATTGGATTTTAAAAATAATATATTAAAGATTAAACCTGGTCTTAACCTTTGAGGCTTCTTAGAAAGTTGCTTCAACTATCTTCCCAAGTTAATTATTTTTTCCTTAGTTTTATTGGATTTGTTTGTACAAATGCTTTTAAATTTTGTCATTAAAAATGATCCATTTTTCTATCTTCTTTATTTCACATGAACTTTTCTTTTATCTGTTAACTAATAGATTATTTTTCCACTGTTTCTCTAATGTGTTTATAATTTATGCTTCTAGGATCCTTCCTGACCCCCTTTAGTGGAGGTATTCCCTCTGCCCACATATATCCCACATTTGGCCTCAGATACTTAGCAGCTGTGAAACCTCAGCTTCCTGATCTGTAAAATAATGAGGCTAGATTCAGTGGTCTCTAGAGTCCCTTCTGGATATAAATTTAAAATTTTCATTGATCCTCATAAAATCCCTGAGAGGTGTGAGCTACTCTTAGTCCCTTTTTACAAAGGGGTAAACAGAGAATGACTTGACCAGAGTCACATAGCTAATAAATGTCTGAGACAGAATCTGAACCTGGTTCTTCATGATTCCAAGTATAGCTTGCTCTTCATTTTGGAAGCCATGGTGGGACCAGGGTTGATTGTTTGGAGAGATGGTGATGTTATTGATTATAGCCTTCCTTTATTAATTCATCTTAGCCCCGTATTGAGATAGTAAAATGAAAAGTAATTATTCTATTCTTTATTGGGTCAAAATAACCTGAATTCTTACTTCTAGATCTGCAAAGCTCAGCTTACACAAACACACACACACACACACACACACACACACACACACACACCAGCACTTAGTCCTGAAACATAGTAAAATGCTTAATAAATATTTGTTGATTTGACACTGAAATTCCCTCATAATGCATATGTAATATGTATATATTATACTGACCTATCTGTCTACATGATTTTTCCCTCAATAGAATGTAAGTTCCTTGAGGGCAGAGATTGTTTTGTCTTTTTCTTTGTATCTCACTCCCTAGGCTGATGATAACAGACACATCCTAAGCAATTAATAAACCCTTGGTAAATGGAACACTAATTTCTCCCTTTACACACTACCTGCTACACTTTCTGTACATTCTGACTTTTGACAATATTCTTTTTAACATTTTAAATCAAGGGTTTTCTGTTTGTCTCTTCTTCTTCCATGTAACTAATCCTCATCTCCCTTTTAAGGTTGTGAGCCCAAGTGAATTCTATCAAACACTTAAAGAACAACTAATCCCACTACGACACAAACTATTTGACAAAATAAACAAAGAAAGAGTTTTACCAAATTCTTTTTATGACACAAATATGGTACTATTCCAAAGCCAGGCAGAACAAAGACAGAAAGAAAACTACAGATCAACCTCCTTAATGAACAGAGATGTAAAAATCTTAAATAAAATACTAGCAAAGAGACTACAGCAAGTTATCACAAGGGTTATCCATTATGAGCAGGTGGGATTTATACCACCTGAAAAGATGGTTCAATATCAGGAAAACCATCCACATAATTGACCATATCAACAAGCAAACCAACAAAAATCACATGATTATCTCAATAGATGCAGAAAAAGCCTTTGATAAAATACAACACCCATTCCTATTAAAACACTAGAAAGCATAGGAATAGAAGGGCCTTTCCTAAAAATAATAAACAGTATTTATCTAAAACCATCAGCAAGCATCATTCTCAATGGAGATAAATTAGAAGCCTTCCTAATAAGATCAGGAGTGAAGCAAGAATGCCCATTATCACCTCTATTATTTAATGCTGTTTTAGAAATGCTACTGGTAGCAAATAAAGAAAAAGAAATTGAAGGGATTAAAGTAGGCAATGAGGAAACTAAACTATCACTCTTTGCAGATGATATGATGGTCTACTTAGAGAATCCTAGAAAATCAACTAAAAAGCTAGTAGAAATAATTAATAATTTTAGCAAAGTTGCAGGATACAAAATAAACCGACATAAATCCTCAGCATTTATATGTATATATTTATATGTATATATATATATATATATATATATTCCAACACAACTCTGCAGCAAGAGTTAGAAAGAGAAACTGCATTTGAATCACTCTAAACAATATAAAATATTTGGGAATCTATCTGTCAAAACAAACTCAGGAATTATATGAATACACAACTATAAAATACTTTTCACACAAATAAAATTATATCTAAACAATTGGGAAGACATTAATTGCTCATTTTTAGGATAAGCTAATATAATAAAAAGGCCAGTCTTACCTAAACTAATTTACTTATTCAGTATCATACTATCAAACTACCAAAAATAATTTATAGAATTAGAAAAAAATTATAACAAAGTTCATCTGGAAGAACAAAAGATCAAGAATATCAAGGGAACTAATAAAAAAAATTGAAGGATAGGGACCTAGAAGTACCAGATCTTAAACTGTGCTACAAAGCAGTCATCATCAAAACAATGTGATACTGGCTAAGAGACAGAAGGCTGAATCAATGGAATGAACTTGGGGTAAGTGACCTCAGCAAGACAGTCTATAATAAACCCAAAGATCCCAGCTTTGGGGACAAAAATTCATTATTTGACCAAAACTGCTGGGAAAATTGAAAAACAATATGGGGAAAATTAGGTTTGGATCAAAATCTTACACTCTATGCCAACATAAATTCAAAAATGGTAAGTGACTTAAATATAAAGAGGGAATTCATAACTAAAAACATGGAATAGTATACCTGTCATATCTATCGTAAAGGAAGGAATTTAAGGTTGAGAGCCAAGAAGGGTATCTAAAGTGTCAACTAGGTAGGACCAGACAGATGCTCAGGGAATGCTTTTCAAAATACCCTAGGAAGGGAGCAGAGATTTAGCAGGGCTTGTCTCTTTGAATTTGTGTTTAACCTGTGGAGTGAAGTCAGCAAAGCTTTGAGTTTTTGCCATGCTGAGGGAGCATGGCCAGATGGAGGAAGGAGGTTTCAGAGGAACTATGTTCTTGGAGGTGTGGAAGAAGGATGTGAAATATCTAATGAGAACTTGTAAGCATATGGACATTCAGGGAAATTTCTAGTTCAGTAAAGATGTGTCATGTTTTCAGGAACCATGATTCCTTCAGCGTGGGTATTCACTCTACCAACACAGACCCCAGTCAATGCACAACTGAGTTGATGGGTTTCGAGAGGTTCTAGGGCCAAATATTTGGTCGTCCACTGGGCAACTATATGATGTATAGGTGACCCAGTTCTGATGACTATCACTAGGTCCATACTGGAAGCCTTTTTAGCTTACTAAGACTTGATGAGACCTTATATTCCACTGAGCTAGCCATGAAGAACTCGGGGTCACCATCACACTATGATGAGCTTTCAAAGTCTAAAAGAAAAAAAGAGCATGCAAATTCATAAGAAATGGTTTCTATGTGTAGAAGGCATTCGATTCAACTCAAAAGCTTTGTGTCAGGCTCTATGGTAGATTATGGGAATACTAAGTCACAGGCAAAATAACTACTGTCCTCAAAGGGCTTACATTCTATTAAGACTCAGTCCAATTGCCATCTTCTACAAAAAGCCTTTCCTGGACCCCATCAACTGCTAGTGCTTTCCCCTCTAAGGTGGTCTGGTATTTACTCTCTTACATATCTTGTATATTCCTATTGAGAGAAATGCTGTATCTTCTATTAGAATATCAGCCCCCAGAGGGCAAGGACTGTTGCACATAGCATAGTGCCTGGCACAAAGGAAGTATTTAATAAATGCTAATTGTTTGAGTAATGCATGAGTAGAAGAGATGTAAAGGGAAGAATTTAGGGGAGATTCTAGAAATAAAATTAGTACAACATGGCAATTGATTGGATTAGGGAGGAGTGAAGGAGAACAAGGAGGAAATGATGAAATGGAATTGTTTTTTAAATAATTAGAAGACAATGAGTAGCAACATATCAAAATTTATGGGATACAGACAAAGGGGTACTTAGCAAGGAATTTATATCACTAAATACATAAGTAAAATAAAGAAAAAGGAGATCAGAGAATTGGGAATGCAACTAAAAAATTTAAAATCCCAATTAAAAACTAAATTGGAAATTCTAAAAATCAAAGGAGAAATTAGAAAAATTGAAGGTAAAAGAACTAGTTAGCTAATAAATAAGAATTGGTTTTATCAAAAACAAAGAAACTAAAATTTGGCTAATTTGGTTTAGAAAAGGAAAGATCAAATTACCAATATCAAAAAGGAAAAGGGGAAAAATGAAAAGGGAATATTCATCAATAAAGAGGAAATTAAAGCAATCGTTAGGATCTATTTTGCATAAGTATATACCACTAAATCTGGCAATCTAAGTGAAATAAATGGATATTTACAAAAATATAAATAGTCCAGATTAACAAAAAAGGAACTAGAATATTCAACCCTGTCTCAGAAAAGGAAATTGAACAAGCCATCAATGAACTCCCAAAGAAAAAATCCCCAAGGCCAGATGGATTTACAAGAGAATTCTAACATTTAAAGAACAACTAATCCCAATACTATGTAAACTATTTGTAAAAATAAGCAAAAAAACAAATTTCTTTTATGATGCAAATATGGTGCTAATATCTAAGCCAGGAAAAGCAAAAACAGAGAGAAAAGTATAGGCCAATTTCCTTAATGAACATAGATACAAAAATTGTAAATAAAATGCTAGTGAAGAGACTACAGCATGTAAAGATTAAAATTTAGGGGAGACTGAGGCAGATAGAAATTAGTTTCTCTCTGCAAGGAGTATTATATTTTTTAGAGGTTTATTGAAGATTAAGGATTAAAGAAAATACAGGATAAGAAACATGTGCCTAGGCCAGAGAGGCCTAGACAAGATAATCTCACATCATGGAAGAGAAGCCTCTGCTCCAAAATGGAAGTCCAAAAGAGAGCTCAAAAACCTTTGCAATCAGGTTAAATATCTTCTCGATCTCGGCCCACGTGAGAATTCAAAGCATTCTGGGGAAGTGGAGCAAGGACTTCTGGGGATTGAAGTCCAGAGTTCGAATCTATTTTTTACAAGCAATATATCACAAGGATTTTTCAATATGACCAGGTGGGATTTATACCAGGAATACAGGACTAGTTTAATACTAGGAAAACTATCCACATAATTGATCATATCAATAACAAAACTAATATAAATCACAATTATCTCAATAGATGCAGAAAAAGTCTTCAACAAAATGCATTACCCATTCCTATTAAAAACACTAGAAAGTATAGGAATAGAAGGGCCTTTCCTCACAATAATAAACAGTATTTATTTAAAACCATCAGCAGGTATCATCTGCAATGGGGATAAGTTAGAAGCCTTCCCAATAATATCAAGGTGAAGCAAGGATGTCCATTATCACCACTATTACTTAATATTGTACTAAAAATGCTAGCTTTGTAAATAAGAAAGGAAAAAGAAATTGAACAAATTAAAGTAGGCAATGAGGAAATTAAACTATCACTCTTTGCTGATGAAATGATGATATACTTAGACAATCCTAGAGAATCAACTAAAAATTTAGCTGAAATAATTAATAACTTTAGCAAAGATGCAGGATACAAAATAAAGCCACGCAAATCATTAGCATTTCTATATATTACCAGCAAAGCCCAGCAGTAAGAGATAGAAAACAATTCCATTTAAAATAACTTTTAGAGAATATAAAATACCTGGGAATCTACTTGCTAAAACAGACACAGGAATTATATGAACACAATTACAAAACATTTTTCATGCAAATAAAGTTAGATATAAACAACTGGAAAAATATTAATTGTTTATGGATAGGTCAAACTAAAATAATAAAATGACAATTCTACCTAAATCAATTTATTTACTAGACAAAATACCAAAAATTATTTTATAGAACTAGAAAAAATAAAAACAAAATTCATCTGAAAGAACAAACGGTCAAGAATATTTAGGGAACTAATGGAAAAAAATGTGAAGAAAGTTGACCTAGCTGAACCAGATCTCAAACTGTACTTACTATAAAACTGTAATCATCCAAGCAGTCTGATACTGGCTAAGAAACAGAATGGTGGCTCAATACAATAGATTAGGTATACAATATACAAGGGTAAATGATTTGAGCAACCTAGAGTTTGATTAAACACAAAGATCCCAGCTTTCAGAATAAGAACTCACTCTTTGACAAAAACTGCTGAGAAAATTGGAAAACAATATGGCAGAAACTAGTTATAGACCAATATCTCACACCCTATAAGGTCAAAATGGATATATGATTTATATATAAAGGGTGGTACCATAAGCAAATTGGAGGAACATAGAAGTTTCCTATCAGAAAGAAGGGAAGAATTTATGACCAGGCAAGAGATAGAAAACATTATGAAATGTAAAATGAATAATTTTAATTATATGATAGAGTTTTTGTACAAATAAAACCAATGTAACCAAGATTGGAAGGGAAACAATGAACTGGGAAGAAAATTTGTAACATATTTCTCTGATAAGAGCTTTATTTCTCAAATATATATATATATATATATATATAGAGAGAGAGAGAGAGAGAATTGAATCAAATTTATAAGCACCCCAAATCATTCCCCAGTTGACAAATGGTCAAAGGAGATAAAAATCAGTTTTCAGATGAAGAAATCAGAGCTCTCATTTATCATATGAAAAAATGTTCTAAATCACCCTTGATTAGAGAAATGTAAATTAAAGCAACCCTGAGGTACCACCTCAAACCTATCATATTGGCCAATATGACAGTAAGTAAAAGTGATCAATATTGAAGGGGATGTGGAAAAATTGGAACACTAATGCATTGTTGGTGGAGTTGTGAATTGATCCAACCATTCTGGAGGGCAATTTGGAACTCTACCCAAAGGACTATAGAACTGTGCATACCCTTTGAACCTGTAATACCACTAATAGGTTTGTAACCAAAAGAGATTTTAAAAAAAGGAAAAGACCTACTTGTTCAAAAAACATTTATAGCAGCTCTTGTTGTGGTGGCAAAGAATAGGGAACTGAAGGGCTGTTCATTCTTTGGGGAATGGCCAAAGAAATTGTGGTATATCATGGTAATGGAATACTACTGTCTTATAAGAAATGATGAGCAAGATGATTTCAGAAAAAGCTGAAAACCCAGTGGATTTGCACATTGGCAATGGGGAGGGGTATGAGGGGAGGGAAAGAACATTAATCTTGTAACCATGGGGAAATATTCTAAATTAATTAATCTAATAAAAATTTTCAAATTAAAAATATAAAAAGCTGGGAAGACCTACATGAACTGATGCAGAGTGAAAAAAGCAGAACCAGAAGAACTTTGTACATGTAACAGCAATCAATTCTGAAGGAATTATGATGATACTTCTAGAGAAAGAACTTTTGAAGCTGGATGTAGATCAAACCATGTGGTTTTTGACATTGATTTATTTGTGTTTCTCTTTTGTAGTTCTAGTTTTATGACTATATTCTGCCAATGATCAATAGGGAAGTTTTTCTGTGATTATACATGTACAATACAGATCAAATTGTTTTCCAACTCCAAGAGGGGGAAGTTAAGGGAGGGAGAGAGATGATTTGGATCTTGTAATTTTAGAAAACATGTCAAAATTGTTATTATATGTAATTGGGAAAGAAAAATATTTTTAAACAAAATAATTAATACCAAGGAGAAAATGATGAAGACAAAGAGCTGGAGTCAGAGGATCTATTTTTGAGACTTGCTATCTTTTTAACCTTAGGAAAGTCTTTTGCTCTTTGTGACCCTCAGTTTCCTTACTTGTAAAATCAGGGAGTTGGACAAAATAACCTTCAAAGTCCCTTTTAGTTCTAAAGATATACTTGGATCTCTAAAATGCAAATCTTTAATTTCCACTATCCTCAGTCAGTTCCAATGGGCAACAGTCTAAGCAGGGAGAGAGATTCCAAAATCCCCTTATCTGACTGTGACCTCCAATCCCTTGACCCCTCAGTTCATCACTCACTCCCTCGTCACTCCCTTATTCCTTGGTGAACCAGTTGAATTCTACAGTGCCCTTTTCTCTTGAGTTTCTACTCCCCTCATCATATAACTGATTGTGCTCTGGCAAGCCTCAGCCTTGCTTCACTCTTGCCATTCACCACCACTCTAGTGCTGGCCTTCATCACCTCACACCTGGACTACTGGAATACCTGCTGCTGGATCCACCTGTCTCAAGTCTCTCTACATTTCAATCCATCCTCCATTCAGCCACTAATATGGTCTTTTTTTTTTTAAACCGTTACCTTCCATCTTAGAATCAATACTGTGCCTCAGACACTTCCCAGCTGTGTGACCCTGGGCAAGTCACTTGACCTCCATTGCCTAGCCCTTACCACTCTTCTGCCTTGGAGCCAATACACATTATCGACTCCAAGACGGAGGGTGAGAGTTTAAAAAAAAAAGAATCAATACTGTGTATTGGTTCCAAGGCAGAAGAGCAGTAAGGGCTAGGCAATTGGGGTTAAGTGACTTACCCAAGGTCACCCAGATGGGCAGTGTCTGAGGCCAGATTTGAACCCAGAACCTCCCATCTTTAAGTCTGACTCTCAATCCACTGAGCTACCCAGCTGCCCCAACTAATGTGGTCTTTTTAAAACACAGGTCTAACGATGTCATCTCCCCACTCAATAAACTTCAGTGCCTCCCTATGACTGAGGATCAATATAAATACTGTTTGGCATTCAAAGCCCTTAATACACTGGCCCTTTCTTACCTTTCCAGTCTTCTTACATCTTATATCCCACCATATTCTTTTCCATTCAGTGACACTGGACTACTCTCTGCTGTTTCATGAACAAAACACTGCATTTCTGCTCCAGGCATTTTCTGTCTGTCCCCCACAGAAGGCTCTTCTTCCTCAACTTCACCTACTGGCCTCCTTGGTTTCCTTCAAGGGCAGCCCCACATTTCATCTTCTTCAGGTAGCCTTTCCCGACCCCTCTTAATTCTAGTGCCTTCCTCTGGTCATTATTGCCTATTAACACTGTATACAACTTGTTTGTATGTATTGGTTTGCTTATTGACTCCCAAGTTAGATTGTGACCTCCCAGGGACTCTGTCTCTTTGTATCCCCAATGCTTAGCACAGTGCCAGGGCACATAGTAGGCACTTGATAGATGGTTAGTAATTAGTATTGAGTTGGATCCTGATTTGGACTGGGAGAAGGCTCACTGTAGATGTCCTAAATTCAGTTTAATTCTATTCCACCAGTGCCTGGCCAGCACCCTATTCTCTTACTCCAACTGGGTGCCATCTCTAGCTCCATTGACTGTTGCCAGGCTTCTCTTAGCCGCTGGCTCCTTTTGTGGCATGGCCGTCTTCTTTGCATTTTAATTCCTGGCTAAAGTTTAACAAAGTTATTCTGGTACACCAGGACAGCTGTCTGCAATGGGCTGGGGCAGGAGAGCAGATCCAGACCTAGCAGACCACTAGACTCAATGGTCTGTAGACTCACGAGATGTCTGCGCTAGGGAAGCAGAAGGGAGGGCAGGTCCGGGACTTCTCCTACATCCTTCTTCCCCATCAACTGAACGAACATCTGTCTGCTCGGTGGACTGGGACACACAGCTTGATGCCATCTAAAAGATTTGGACTTGGAGTCAAGAGACTTAAGTTCAAATCTGGTCTGAAACACTAGTTATTTAATCATAAGAAAATAATCTAATCTCCCAAGCCTCAGGTTTCTTGCCTATGAAATGGGGTTAATGGTGTTGGCATAAGCCCAAGTCACAGATTAGGGCAGCTAGGTAGCACAGTGGATAAAATGCCAAATCTGGAGTTAGGAAGATATCTTTCTGAATTCAAATCCAGCCTCAGACCCTTGCTAGCTAGGTGGCCCTGGGCAAGTCCCTTAACCCTGTGTGCCTCAGTTTCCTCATCTTTAAAATGAGCTGGAGAAGAAAATGGTGAACCACTCCAGTATCTTAGCTGTGGGATACTGAAAGTCACTTAAACCTATTTGCCTTAGTTTCCTCATCTGTAAAATGAGCTGGAAAAGAAATGGCAAACTACTCCAGGATCTTTACCAAGAAAACCCCATGAGTAGCTGGACACAACCAAAAAATGACTTCACAGCAACATTCACAGGGTTCTTTTGAGGAGCCATTTTCAGAGGATTTTACTACTGAGCTAGAAGGACCTTTCGAGATTATCTAATCAAAATCCTTCATCTTATAGAAGAGAAAATGGAGGCTTCAAGTGGATCACAGATAATAGCAAGAGCTGAAGAGGACCAATGGATGGCCTAAAGGTTCTGTCATCCACATGGCCTTGTTGGTCAATAATTTCCATCCTTCCATTGTCTTTGGCCTAGATGATAAAGCACTCAAGCAGGGCCCTGCCTCTTCCCTCACTCTTGAGGGGAATCTTCATTATTTATGAAGTTTTCCAATTTCTGTAATGCTCAGCTTTTTGGCCAGAGGGACCAAACTGATTTGGCTAAGTGTTTTGTGGCCTCATGTGTGACATGATATTTCCATTTCCTCTCCTCCCAACACTGGATCCTCACTGCTCAAGTAGGTCACACTCCACTGAGCGTTATCTTTCTGGACCACAGTCCTCTGATGACCATGGGGCTCCCTTTTCAGCAACCCAGATTGGGGCCCCCAAAGGAGCTAGTTGAAGACAGCTTCCTGAAATGCCCAATGACCAACTGGAAACTTGCTTTCAGGCTAGGCATCTCTTATGGGAAAGGCTCTGCCAATCTCCCAAACTGCTTCGCACTGCAAAAATTAAAATTAATATACAATAATTCCAAATATTATATTTTGTAAGATGTATTAATAATCACTAGAAGTCAAGAATGAAAAGGTAATTATCTAACAAAATAAAACCACCTGGCCAAGCTAATCTACCTGCTCAAAAAGCTTGCCACCAGGAAGGAAAGAGGAAGAAAGGCAGAAAAAGGGAGAATGTATATTCTGCCTAAATGAGTACCTAATGACAGGTGGAAAGTGGAATGCTGGGTAATGTATTTCAAGGGTTCAAGACTTCTAATTATGAATCCCTCCTATGATCATTTGGGAAACCAGTCTCCCCAAGGGATCATTTTAAACATAATCAACTTAAAACTCTAAAGATTTTTAACTAAAAGTATATACAATATTGCAATTTCTAAAGGGAAATTACAATAATTTGGGGATAAAGGGAAATAAAAGAGAAGAACAAAACCAATGATTGCCACATTTGACAAAAATGTAAAGGTTAAAATATTAAAAGTTGGGTTAAATTTATAAGAAATGTGGTCACTGAAATTAATCACTCAAGTCAGAATGACTTTTATGGTAGTTTATTTACAAAATAGAAACATTGAAAGTAAGGGGAAAGGAAGAATTTATATCCTGCCTACATCAGTATATAATTATAGGAGGAGAGTGGGGTGCTGGGTAGTATAGTTCAAGGGTTCAAGATTTCTAATTACACAACATAGCCCTGCCACCCCCACATCCATGGAGAGGCCATTTACTCCATCCTGCTGCCTCAAAGCAACCAAATTAAACTCATGTTAAGGATCTAAGGACACTTCTAGAAGTAATCATAATCCACTGTGCCCCAACTATCTCAACACCAGATATGAGCAGCTAAAAGAATTATACGATTAATAGTTAACTGGAACAATGGACACTACCTAGCTGTATGACCCTGGACAAGTCACTGAACCTCTCTACCTTAGTTTTCTTATCTATAAAATAGGAATAATAATAGCAACAACCTTCTGATTCTTGGTCTATTATCTTATGATCTAATTGTTTCTTTTTGTATCCCCAACACTTAGCACAGTACCTGGCACGTAGTGGGGGCTCACTAAATGTGTGTTGATAGATTGAGTAGGAAAAGACTCTCTAAATTCATCTACCTTTTTAAGAATTTTTTTTTTTAATTCTACTTACAGGCTGCTCACACTTACCTGCTCTTGTTCCTTTACGGTGCTCTCAGGGCCATGTTTCCTGGAGCCACATCTGGTTATAAGGGAAAGGAGGATAGAGATCAAAACTTGAATAGGACCAAGAAGCCAAAACATTCCTGGAGGGCTGGTGCTGAGTCTGGCCCAGAGCTAAGTCTAGTCCAACTAGTAATCAGATAATAGGATTCTGAAGCCAACCATCCTCTTCCACTACGTGGCTCTTTTCTCCTTCTAAGGGGTGTCTGGATTGACTGAAATCTTTTGCTTTCTGACTTGAGAACTCATTAATACATAAGGTAGGGCCTCGAAGTGGATCTTCCAAGAGGCTGGTAACAGACAACTATGCTTATGAGGAGAAAATTAAAGTCCACCAATATATTGACTCATAAACTAAGGGAACAGAGAGGAGTTTTATATAGTATATTACATTTAAGAAGGGGACACATCAAGTGTGCTCAGAAGTCAGAAAAGAATCTCAGAAAAACAGTAGAAAAAACAAACAAGCAAAAATAAATCAAAAATAAACTTCTTCCTTTTTCCCATCTGTAAAGATCACTAAAGGTTTAACATTTTTTCAAGTGATTACTAATAATCTTTGTTTCCTTCTGTGTCCTTTAACCATTGCTCCACTGGGAACTGAGAGATGTCTTTGAGTACTGTATGCCTTTGCTTTGATCCTGTTTTTAGTGGGAATGTTTCTAACATGTCTTCTTTGCATGCAACATTGGCTACGTATTTGCAAAGGTCTATAGTGTTTAGGAAAAATCTTTCCATTTCTAATTTTTTTAGTGTTTTTATCATGGATTAACATTAGATTTTAGAAAAGATTAACATTTTTTTGTTTTTTCCCCAAACAATATTTAACATTTTTTTTAATTTTGAGTTCCAAATTCTCTCACTTCTTTTGCGCCCCCTTCTCTGAGACAGTAAACATACGTATCATATCAATCATAACCTTTTTCCATAGTAGTCATTTTGTGGAAGAAAACTTGAACAAAGAAAATGAAGAAAGAAAGTAAAATACAGTAAGTTTTGGACTAAGATTCCATCTCTAGAGATAGATGGCATTTTTCTTTCTTTTTTTCAAAGTTCATTTTTACTTCATTTTTAAAAATTTGTTTTGAAGCAGTATTCCTTCTGTGAGTTGGTATTTTATATATGTCATAATATATTATGAACACAGCAATAATATAAAATGTGACTCATTATAAGTAGGTAATAAATTGTAATAAATATGCTCATCTAAGGTAAACAAAGTCTCACACTACCTGTGTCCAAAAAGCTGTCTCATTCTTTTTTCTCCCTCCTTCCTCCTCCTCCTCCTCCCCAAGAAAGAAGCTAATATTATAGAAGTTCTACATAGATTATCATATAAAACATACTTCTCTGTGCATCAATTCATGGAACAAGGTAAAATATTGTTTACATTGGAGAAAAATTCATGGAGGAAATAAATTAAAGAATGATAAGTTTCAATCTGCATTCAGACACCATCTGCTCCTTCTATTGTAATGGAGAGACTTTTCTGCCATGGATCCCTTGGAGTGTCCTGAATCCTGGCATTGCTGATAATAGTTAAGTCTTTCACAGTTGATTATCATACATTATTGCTGTTACTGCATACAATATTCTCCTAGTTCTGCTTGCTTCACTTTTTGTCAGTTCACAGAAGTCTTTCTAGGGTTTTTTATGAATATTTTGTCATTTTTTATGCATAAATCATTATTTAATTACAATGCTATACCACAATCATTTTCATCATGAATTCTTTGGGACTGTCTTAGATCACTGTATTGCTGAGAGTAGCTGGTATTCATTCATTCATAGTTATTCATCATACAATATTGCTATTACTGTATATAATATTTTTACATTTATTTATATAATCTTATTGCTTTTTCTTTTAAAAGTTTATTTATTGTATTATACTAATCTTTTTCTAAAATTGAAAGAGTCTTACATAATTGATATAAAACCTGTCTGGTCCTGGTGAATAAATTTTTATTTCATTAATATTTCTGAAGCTTTAATTGACTTGAAGTTGAAATAAATATTCACTAAGAAAGCTCATCTTTATTTTTTTTATTTTTACTATTAGCTTTGTTATTATTCAGTTGTTTGAGTTTTGTCCCACTCTTTGTGATCCCATTTGGGGTTTTCTTGGCAAAGATACTGCAGGGGTTTGCCACTTCCTTCTCCAGCTCCTGTTACAAATGAGAAAACAGAGGCAAATAGGGTTAAGTGACTTGCCCAGGGTCACATAGCTAGTAAATATCTGAGGCTGGATTTGAACCCAGATCTTCCTGACTCCAGGCCAAATGATCTATCTTCTACTCCACCTAGCTACCCCTTATCCACATTTTAAAACAACACCATATTTTCCTCATAAAAGATATTGAGGCAGACATATAAGAAGCATTTATTAAATGCTCATTTTGAGTCAAGCACTGTGCATAGAGAAAGAAGAAAGAAAGAAAGAAAGAAAGAAAGAAAGAAAGAAAGAAAGAAAGAAAGAAAGAAAGAAAGAAAGAAAGAAAGAAAGAAAGAAAGAAAGAAAGAAAGAAAGAAAGAAAGAAAGAAAGAAAGAAAGAAAGAAAGAAAGAAAGAAAGAAAGAAAGAAAGAAAGAAAGAAAGGAAAGAAGGAAGGAAGGAAGGAAGGAAGGAAGGAAGGAAGGAAGGAAGAGAAGAAAGAAAGAAAGAAAGAAAGAAAGAAAGAAAGAAAGAAAGAAAGAAAGAAAGAAAGAAAGAAAGAAAGAAAGAAAGAAAGAAAGAAAGAAAGAAAGAAAGAAAGAAAGAAAGAAAGAAAGAAAGAAAGAAAGAAAGAAAGAAAGAAAGAAAGAAAGAAAGAAAGAAAGAAAGAAAGAAAGAAGGAAAGAAGGAAGGAAGGAAGGAAAGAAGGAAAGAAAGAAAGAAGGAAAGAAGGAAAGAAAGAAAGAAGGAAAGAAACAAAGAAAGAAACAAAGAAAGAAACAAAGAAAGAAACAAAGAAAGAAAGAGAAAGAAGGAAACAAAGAAACAAAGAAAGAAAGAGAAAGGAGTTCTTTCTGCCATCAAGGAGTTCACATTCCAATGGAGAAACAGCAGGCTAACAACCTTATAAATAACCAATATATACTGTATGAAAGGAAGATCATCTCAGAGGGAAGGCACTGGGGGATGGGAGGAGAAGAGACAGGGAAGTCCTCTTGGCAAAAGGAGGGATTTGAGAGGAGTCTTGAAGGAAGCTAGGGAAGGATGGAGGCAGAAGTGAGAACAAAGAACGCTCCAGTTTGAGAAACAGGTCAGTGAAAGTCAGTCAGGAGTTGGAATATCATGGAGGAGGAAAAACAAGAAAGCCAATGTAGGAGATATAAGGCTGTGGGGAAGGAAGTAAAGTATGCCAAGAATGGAGAGGTAGAAAGAAGCCAAGTGTTGAAAGTCTTCAACTATGAAACAGAAGAATTTATATTTGATCCTGGAGGTAATAGGGAGTGAATTTTAGTGAAAAGAGGGAAGACATGATTAGACTTGCATTTTGGGAAAATTTCTTTGGCAACTGAGCAGAGAGTGGATTGGGGGGGGGGGGAGACAAGACAGGGAGACCATTTAGAAATCTACCATCTATTTTATTTATGAACAAAGATTATTTCTTCTTGGAAATTTTAGAAGACTTTGCCTACAAATTTATGTGGGCTTGGCATTTCCCATATGGTAGTTCTCTGATGATCTGTCTTATTCCTATCTCAATGATTGATCTTTTAAAATGATTAATTGCCTTTTGTTTCTGTATGGAAAAACATTCCATCTCTATGTTTTTGCACAAGTGCTTCTCATTTTTAAAATTTAATCATCTATACCTCATAAAATCCCCAGCTTCTTTTAAGAAGATAGCTCAGTAATTAAATTTATAATCTTATCTAATCTATTTATTCAATGCCATCCCAACTAAATTTCAAAAAAAATATTTTGTGGAGTTAGGAAAAATAATAATAAAATTCACTTGGAAGAACAAAAGGTCAAGGATTTTACTGGAATTGATGAAAAAAGTAAAGGAAAGAGGTCCCGTAGGTTTTAAGCTGTTTTATAAAGCAGTAATTATCAAAAGTATCTTAGAATGGCTAAGAAACAGATAGATCAGTTAGACAGTAGTGAATGATTATAATAACTTTGTATTTAACTATTAATTAATTAATAATAATAAATAAATAAAAATAATAAAAAATAATAATAAATTTGTATTTAATTATTAATTAATAAAAGTAAAGATCCAAGCTCTGGGGATAAGAATTCACTATTTTGCTCCCCCCAAAAAAATTGTTGAGAAAACTGGAAAACAGTTTGGCAGAAACTAGACATATATCTAGGTCTTACACCATTTAGTAAGATAAGATCAAAATGGATACATGACCTAGACATAAAGGGATATAGCATAAGTCAATTAGGAGAATGTGGAACATCTTACCTATCATTTTTATGCATAGGATGAGAATTTATGAATAAATAAGAGATAGAGAGCATCAGTGTAAAATGGATTTTTTTTTCTTCTAAGCTCACTCAGCAAGAGAATGGAATAAAAGAATCATTTTCTACCAAACTAGTGGAGGTGTCAGAATGGCTATGATGCCTACTCCAGGATGACACTTGCTTTTTTCACAAACTGATTTCATGAGCAATGATGATACACTATTCTTTTGCTCAAGCTGAAATCTTTGCCTGGGATGATTCCCTCTTGTTCCTCCCTCTTCCTATAGAAATGAGCACATCCTTTGAACCCCAGGTTAAATGCTAGCTCCTTTGTGAAGCCTGCTCTTAGCTAGATGTGATCTCTCCCTTTGAATGGCTTATAGCACTGCCCCCACTTTTTCTTTCTTGTCTTGTTATTATTAAATAGATTTTTTTCTTCTCTACTGCAATAAATGCCACTGAAGACAAGATCCTAAGCTTTATTCATCTTCAGAAGCCTCTCTACCCCTAGCAGAGGGCCTTAAAAGTAGTACCAGCTCAAAAACTGTTGGTAGATTGAATGAATGAATTCAATAAATATTTGTTTGCAATAGATATTTAAACAAATTGAAGTGAATTTCCCAATAGATGGGGGAGGTAGTCTAAACCTTCACTGCCCATTCTGGAGGTTGTAATCCCTTTGCCTGTTGGAGTCCTATTCTGTATTCTTGGGCCAGATGTTGGGACTCGAGGAAATGAAATGCATGAATCAAGTCTGGAGGTCAAGTGGATCAGCAGTAGTAGTGGACAGCAGCCATAGAGGATGTCATCCTCCCCAATTCTGACTTCCATGGGGACAGGATTATCACACCAGGATCCTTCCCCACCACTCAATGGAGTCAAATCTTGTGACTGCTTGGTATCTGGCATATGATAGATGCTTAATAAATGTATACTCATTAATGAATAAAGAATCACAAGTGAGAGATCTCAGTGGAAACTGTTCCCATTTTAAAATGCCCCTGAGATGCCCATCAATTATAGAATAGCTGAACAAACTGAGGTAAATGGTGGTGATGCAATACTATTGGGCTGGAAGGAACAATGAACAGGATGATTTCAGAAAAAGCTGGGAAGATCTGCATGAACTGATGCAGCGTGAAATAAGCAGAACCAGGAAAACATTGTACACAGTAACAGCAATACTGTATGATGATCAACTGTGATGGACTTAGTTACTCTCAGCAAGACAATGATCCAGGACAAGTCTAGGGGGCTTAGGACAAAGAATTCCACCCACCTGCAGAGAAAGAACTAGTGGAGTTGGAATACAAACCAAAGCCTATGATTTTTCACTTTAATTTATCTAAGATTGTATTTTGGGATTTTGGTATGAGTATTCATTCTCTTATGAAAATGAGCAATTTGGAAATATGTTTTGCATAATAATACATTTATGACCCAGATTGAATTGCTTGCCAGCTTTGGGAGGGGAGAAGAAAGAGAGGGAGGGAGACAATTTGGACTATGTAACTTTGGAAAACTTATGTGGAGATTTATTACATGCAATTGGTAAAATAAAATATCTTTATAATAAAAAATAAAATGTCCCCCCCTCAAAGAATGCCCCCAAAGCATCAGCTTTTCTGACTTAGTCGCCAATTAGAGGATTCTTCCTTATTGGTCATTTCAAGCCTCAAGTCCTGTGTGGACAAAAGTAGGTTGCCTTTAAGTTTCTCCACAATGAATCAAGAAGAGAACAAATGTACGTGTTCCAAGCAATGACCCCTGTAGGGCAGTTCACTTACATTACATGTTAAATGAGTAAATGTTTTGAATAAATGAATGAATGAGTATCGAATGAATGAATAAATGAATGAATGAATGAATGAATGAATGAATGAATAAGGAAGTGCTAACTCAATGATTATCTGAGTAAACTACTCCTCGGGGTACTTTAAAATGTGCAAGGCCCTGTCACATCTGTTACCTCATCACACAAATCTAGCTCACTGAAATGTTAGAAAAGGGGAACTGGAGAAAAGCCTTCGTAAATACATAACCCACTTCATGTTGCAATGCCAGCTCAGGTATGCAACTCCAGGAGCCTAAGGAAATTAAAAAGGCGATCTAAGCATTTTATAATATGCCTGAAATTCAATTTGAAATCCTCATAGAAAAACTGAATTCATGGAACTCCAAAACTAGAAAATAGAATAATGCAGATTTCTTTTTTAAACCTTTACCTTCCATCTTGGAGTTAATACTGTGTATTGGCTCCAATGCAGAAAAGTGGTAAGGGCTAGGCAATGGGGTTCAAGTGACTTGCCCAGGGTCACACAGCTGGGAAGTGTCTGAGTTCAAATTTGAACCCAGGACCTCCTGTCTCTGGGCCTGACTCTCAATCCACAGAGCTACCCAGCTGCCTCCTATAATGCAGATTTTTTAAAAGCATAAGGAGGGGAGAGGAGGAAGGAAGGCAATGCCACATGAGACAGTCACATCTTTGGAAAAGAAAATGAGCTCCAAATAGCTTCTTAATAGGTTTTACTCATTCCTATCTACCATAAAATCATAAACTATATTCACTCTGGACAACTGTAGCTTTGAGGGGGCTCTAAAGCATCTTTCCTCCCCAGGCTGGCAGGGAGCTCTCTTCTCCCTTATCACATCTCAGAATCTTCCTTTGGAAAGACGCCATTGGCGCCTTCAATGTTTAATTTCCAGGAGACCGAAGCCCAGACAATGTGTCAGCTCTCCAGGCTTCAAACAAAGCTCTCAGGAAATTTCAGAGTAGTTCAAATGGTCACTTCTAAGAAGAAGATAGAATCTTGGACTTCCCCTCTCAGCACTGAAAAATGTACACCAGCCTTAGCAGACAATGAGCGAGAAAAGCACCTGGCTGGCTTTCTAAGGATTGTGTTTCCTGGCAGTCCTATCTCTGACTGTCCCTTTGCTTGTTACAAACAGATTTGGTATCACAAAATCCAACTTGGGCTTCAATGACAAGAGTTCATCTTGCGAACATCAGATTAAGAGCAGGAAAGGAATCTAGTCCAATGTCCCCATTTTATAAATGAAGAGTGTCGGGCCAAAAGACGTGTTCAATGTCACAAGGGAGATAAGTATGTAGCCAGGTTTTTTTAAACCCAGGTTTTCGGATTCCAAATATATTGATGGATGCACAATGTTTAAAGGTTTACAAAAAAAAAAAAAACATTACATCCACTATCTTCTTCATGATGGCCATATAAAGCTCAGGGAAGGAGGCAGCTCAGTGGATTGAGAGCCAGGCCTAGAGATGGGAGATCCTGGGTTCCAATCTGGCCTCAGACACTTCTTAGCTGTGTGATCCTGGACAAGTCACTTGACCCCCATTGACTAGCCCTTACCATTTTTCTGCCTGAGAACCAATACACAGTATTAATTATAAGATGGAAGGTAAGAAACTAAGGTTCAAAGAAGGGAAGAAGCTGGCCCATGGTCACACAGCTAGCTACTAAGCATCTGAGGGGGGAATTGAAAGTCCAATTTTTTCCACACATCCATTGAGGCAATTAGGTGGCACAGTGGATAGAGCACTGAGCCTAGAGTCAAGAAGATCTGAGTTCAAATCCTACCATGATACACTAATTAAGCTGTGTGTCTCTGGGTAACTCATTTAACCTTAGTTTGCCTCAGTTTTCTTAACTGTAAAAAGCGGGAAATAATAGCACCTACGTCAAAGAATTATAGTGAGTATGGAATGAGATAATATTTGTCAAGTGCCTGGAATGTCATATAAATGTTTATTCCTCTCCTCCTCTACAACAAGTTTACCCTTCACCATTCTTCTATTCCAAAACTATAGAGCCTACATCTCTGAAGGACAAAAATATCCCCAGAGAGAATGGTGCTTATTTATATAAATGTATTTCCTGGGCATGAAATACATTCCATGAGAGAGCATATTACTGGGGAGCATGGCAAGAAACAACAAATATAACATACTCAAAAATAGGATGATTAGAATGAAGTGATGATGAGTGAAACAAAGTGAACCCAAACCCCAATACTTGAAAATGTCACTAAAAGGAATCTAAATGGAATATCCAAAATACTGGAGTTAGTCCTAGAGAAAAATGATGGCAAATTGTCACCTTCCTCACGACAGATGGCAGAGAGCAACGCTAGAAAAGAATGCTGCCTACTGTTAGATGTGGATCATGTGTTTTTGCTTAATAATAAATATTTGGTATTACAAGAGAGGGTTCAATTTCAAAGAGGAGGGGAGTCTTCTGTCAGAAGTGACTGTGATGTAAAGACAAAAGGCATCAATACATTTGTTTAAGTATATGGATTTCTAAGATAGAGATGTAGCTCCTTTGACCTTTTACTCTCAAAATAGAGAACAGTCAAGTATCTATCCATGGGGGGGTAGGGGGGAAAGTACTGGAAATCGAGTTACTTTGATCAATTCTATAAACATTTTCTAAGAACCTCTGATGTTCAAGGCATCAAACATACAAAGACCAAAGCAAAAGAGTTGCCATCTTGAAGGAATTTACATTCTCCTGAGGGGAAGAGTTTAGATAAAATGTGGGCATTCATATAGGAATGTATCACGAGACAAATTAAGCAGAGAGAAAGTCCCCCAAACTGGAGGGGTGGCAGTGAGACAGGGAATGAGTGAAAGAAGACTTCACAGAGCACAAATATTTAAGCTGAACTTGACAAAGAGAAAAAGATCTTGAGATGCAATTTGATGGGTTGGTACCTTCTAGGCATGGGTATAGTTTGTGCAACCTAAACCTAACCTTGACCCTAACCCTAACCCTAACCTTAACCCTAACCCTAACCCTAACCCTAACCTTAACCCTAACCCTAACCCTAACCCTAACTGCATGGAAGTAAGAGATAGAGTATCCTATTGAGGCAATGGATTTTAATATGGAGTTCTTAAGAGGGAGCAAGAGGAAATGAGATTTTTGGAAAGGTAAGCAGGAGCCATAGAATGTAGGACCTCATTCAGAATTTATGACTGTCCTATCTGAATGGTCTGACATATATTTGTGAATGTGAAAAGTCTTTGAAAAATACTTTTACAAACAAATGAACAGGAAAAATAACAACATACGTGTTTAATTTATTTAGTGGAACAAATTATTTGAACAGGTTTGGCATACTCATTATTTGTATTGAAAAGGAAGATGTTACACAGAGTTCAAATGGAATGCTGGAGAAGCAGGGTGACAGACAGGGGCAGTTGGGATGGGGGCAGGGAGTTCTGGGAACCAAGTGTGTAATTGGAAATCTTGTGCCTTTGAACTACATTTCCCAGGAGCCCACTGACTTCCTGTCATTATGTGCTGATGCATATAGGGAATAAATAGGGTGGTCTTCTATAGCTAGTTCTCTTGGCTTCCTGGGGGTTTTTGAACAGATAGATTAGACATGGGCATGTGGTTTTATTTTATTACCTTTTTTATTTTGTTACTTCTAGTGATTATTAATAAATCTTATAAAATATAAATTTGAAGTTATTGTATATTAATTTAATTTTTACACAATGGAGTCTCTGAGTTGAGTTCCATTTTGAACCCTGGAGTGAAGCAGCTCCTATTCCCACCTCTGGATTAGAAACCCACCATTTTTCTGAGGATTGCCAGATCATATCCGATGCCCACAGTGACTGTGAACTGATCCTGTCTCTCTATTAATTCAAGACCTGTGTAGACTGACTGGACATTCAGCCACCTGAGAGGGGGTTTTACCCTTGAGTCAGCCCTGAAGCCTGAAATGTCTCCCTCCATTCCAGCTACACCTAAAGACATTTGCAGATTCTTTAATACTCAATTAGGGTAGCCAGCACAGGACAGAAGAAGACGGAGGTTTCCAGGCCAGTCAAGGCTGTTGGCCAAAGCCAAAGGACACACCTTTTAGTCTGTGTTTTAGCTTAGGGAACTCCTGTTTACCTCTTCCCTGATCTTCCCCTTGTTTCCTTTTCCCAAATAAATAGCAGTTGTATATAAATAACAGTCAGATCTTTAATAGGAAGAATAAAAAGGGTTGGTGTGTAGAGGGGTTTGGAACTGGAAGGAAGATCTCTATTAGAACTAGGTAAAGCTAAGTCCTGGTTCAAAAGCCATTGATCTTTCTCCAGCAAGAGGTCTGACCAGAAGGGCATCCAGAGGAGGGTTTGGTTACCTGAAATTCCCTAACCAGCCTTCGACTCCCACTCCTGTGATGTCCCTAATCTGGTACAGATCTCTGCCTTACTTGTGCCTCCATCTTACCAAATCAAGGTTGGAGAGCAGCCATCAGCTCTCTGTCTGCATAGAAAAGAAATACCCTTGGGGGGTTAGTTCACTAGACATTCTGAATAACCAGTATACCATCTTCCCAGGGACTCCTCCTTTCTCCTTTTTAACAGCATATAAAGGGTGCTAATAATTTGGCACAATGTGATATGATATAATGTAATGTGATATGATATGTGATACGACACAACACAACACAATACAAAACAATATAATAATAGCTAAAAATTTCCTTGCACTATAAGCCCTGAAAGTCTTTGTCAGTCAGTAAATAAGCACCTACTGTGTGTTGTTAGGTATTGTGCCAAGTACTAGGACTTAAAAAAAAAAAGAAAAGCAAACAACAGTCCCTGCTCTGGGTAGCTCCTAGGCTAATGGAAGAGACAACATGAGAATAACTATAAATAAACAAGCTATGTACAGGTTAAATTGGAGACAGCCAGCAGAGGGAAAGCACTAGGACTTGAGAACAATAAAACTCCAACTTTTAAGAACCGTCTCACTTTGTAATTGAGACCAACTCCTCCAATTAGTGATGTCTGCCTGCAACCCAATGTGAGTTAGACACTTATTCCTTTGATTTTTGTTTTTGAATCTCAATCATTCTATCCTGGATCCTTATCACTCAGCTCCCATAGTTCACTCCAGACATTTGTTAAGCAGTTTGTATTTTTTCCCAGTGCCCCCCAGATTCCCCTCTTTTCTCCTTTACTCAACCATTAGAACCCTTCACTTAAATAATCTACCTGTCACCTGCTACTCCAGGAACTTGAGATCTTTATGCCCTCTCCTCAATCTATCTCTTGTCAAAATCAGTTCGCTGGGGAATGGACCTGATCAATTCAGTCCCAATAAAGTATAATCTTCAATCTCTCCCTGTATTGTAGTCTTTTCTAGTTATCTTGGGTGAAATTCAACAAAGGTAGACTGAGGCACACTTCCTCCAATCAATATAATAGTTTGTTAGCAGGAAATAAACCAGTTAATAAAGCAAGTCAATGGCTATGTTGATTTTAAGACAAAGACACCAAAATGGAGATGTCACTTCCTTTTTTTTTTTTAAACCCTTACCTAACTTCTTGGAGTCAATACTGTGTATATTGACTGCAAGGCAGAAGAGTGGTAAGGGCTAGGCAATGGGGGTCAAGTGACTTGCCCAGAGTCACTTAGCTGGGAAATGTCTGAGGCCAGATTTGAACCTAGTACCTCCCATCTCTAGGCCTGGCTCTCAATCCACTGAGCTACCCAGCTGCCCCCATCACTTCCTTTTTATAAGCATAGAACAAAGAGCATAACAGGGTAGGTGAGGAAAGAATACAATTGGTTTTAGAGATGGCATCAGAATCAGAGTGAGGACAAGATGGTTAATTACATAGCTGAGGATGACAATATGATTGTTTAGAAGTTGAGAATGAGGGGCTAAGAACAATTTCCTCCTATCCTGTGACTAAGAAATGTTCATTGTTTGAGTCTGTCTATAAGGGGAGAGATAATGGACCACATTCCTTTGGATAACAAGTCAGACATTCTTAAAAGATAGCTTGATGGTGTAAAGATACTAGACCAGAAACCCTGGTGTCCACTGGCATCCTCCAAGAAAAGCAGATTTCCTTGAGGTAAATAGAAGTTATTAGTAGAACTGGATTTCTAAACTTAACTCAAAGCAGACAAGTTGAATTTCTGATCTAAGTTCAGAGAAAAAAGAACTATGACTTAGACAGTTACAGGAAAAAAAATGAATTAATTGTTATGTAAGGAATTTCTTAAAATATTACAAAATCTGTTTAATTTTCTTATGTTAAATTTTAATTGTGATTGGACTCTGAAATATATTATTATAGGTGGTTTTATTAGGTGGTTGCCAGGGATTTAATTTCTAAATCCCAAAATGAATTACTAAAGTAAATAAAATTTATGTAATTTATAATATTTACTATTGTATTGAATTGTATTTACTATTGTATTGTATTGAAGGAAGATATTAAGATATTAAGGAAAGAGAGAGAGAGTGGGAAAATTCTGGCTTCTTCTGATACCAGTTAGAATTTCTAAGCCCCAGCTAGGGGAAGAAAGTCTCAAGAAGATGGACCTCATCTGAAGGCTTCATGCCTCCAGAAAGGCAGGGTCACTAAGTCAGCTTTTCACTCACCAGTGGTGACAATCTTAAAGAAGCCTTCCGTTCACTCCTCCGGGGTCTGTCTTCCAGTCACTCCTCCAAATCAGTGTCCCAATGTCCACAGGCTAGAATCTCCGAATGACCGAATCTCCTAATGTCCATCTTCCCTTCAGCTCCAAGTGACTGATCCTTCACTCCAAGCCTGGGTGACTGACTGTCCTCTTCAGTCTTTTTTTCCTCTATTTAAAGACCTTTTTCTCTTGTGTCACCTCCTCTAAATTTTCACATCTACCAATCACAGCAGATGCTTTTCTCCAGGACTACCCATTCTTTAGTTCTCACCTTTTTTGGTTAGATATTATCTTTTTGGGTTACTTAACACCTCTTTTGTTAAGTTCACCTTTTGTAATTACTTAACACCTATTTGTGTTTAATTAACCTTTTGTAGTTACTTAACACCTTTTTTTGTTGTTAAAATCTAAAAATAGATTGTGGCTTACAATTCTAGCTTCACTCTAAAGGAAGAGCTAAGTATCTTCATTGTTACAATCAGGAGATTACAATTTTATCTTCACAATAAAGAAAGAGCTAAGTATCTTCATTGTTACAATCAGGAGATAGCTAAATCCAATCTTCATATTTACTACAAAGTCTCAAGCCTCACCATACTTAAAAAAAAACATTCACTATAGCTGATCATCTCCTCAAGCTATCCAATATCATTCCTCTCTATCTCAAATGTCTAGAAACACCTGTTTACATTTCCCTGCCTTCTCGCCTTTCATCCTAAACCTTACACAGCCTAACTTTGGAACTCACCATTCAACTGAAACTCCTCTTTTTAAGGTTACCAATGTTCTCTTAGTTGATGTCTCTGATAATTTTTTCTCAATTTTTCTCCTTCTTGATCTCTCTACAGACTTTGATACTATTGACTCCCTCTCCTCCTAGAAATCCTCTGCCCTTTGAGTTTTCATGACACTGACATCTTTCTTGCATCTCCTTTACCAGATCATAAATTATATCATATCTCATCTTCTTTTCTCTATAGACCTCATCAGCTCTCATGAATTTAATTATTATCTTTATGCTAATGACTCAGATCTATACACACTTAGCCCCATCTTTCTCCAGAGTTTTAGTCCCACATTAACTGCCTAGAGAAAATTTCCAACTGGTTATATTATAATTCAACATGTTCAAAATAGAATTTATTTTATTTCCCCAAAGTCATCTCTCTTCTAAACTTCCATATTCCTGTCAACAGTATGTATGTATGTATGTATGTATCTATCTATCTATCTATCTATCTATCTATCTATCTATCTATCCATCCATCCATCTATTTATCCATCCATCTATCTATCTATCCATCCATCTATCTATCTATCTATCTATCTATCCACCCATCCATCTATCTATCCATCCATCTATCTATCCATCCATCTATCTATCCATCCATCTATCTATCTATCTATCTATCTATCTATCCATCCATCCATCTGTCCATCCATCTATCTATATCTATATCTATATCTATATCTATATCTATATCTATATCTATATCTATATCTATATCTATATCTATATATATCCTCCCCTTCTCCAAGATTCACCATCCTGTTTTCATGTTCAATTCTTCACTCTCAGTCACTCCACAAATCTAATCAAAGCTTGTCATTTCTGTCTCTACAATATCTCTTTCTCTCTACTCTCACAACTTTAGCCCTTGTTCAGGTCCTCATGTCCTCTTACCTGGACAAGTAATAAATACCTTCTCATTGGCTTCTCTGCTTTGTTCACTCTCCTCTCTAATCTGTCCTTCACACAGCTTGGCAAAATGATTTTCTTACAGAATAGGTTTGACTACATCACTCTCCTTTCAATAAACCTCGGAGGATCCCTATTACCTCCAAGATCAAATATAAAATATTCTCTTTGAGATTTAAAGTTCTTTATATCTTGGCCAGCCCCCAATCATGATGCAAGACTTTCCCTTCATGAACAGTCCAGTCAAAGTGGTCTTTGGAATGATCCCTATACATGACCGTCTTAGCTCCTGTCTCTGCCTTTGCAGTGGCTAATCCCAATACCTGGAATTCGCTTCCTCTTCACTTCTGCCACTTAAAATCTCTAGTTTCCTTCAAGACCTGACTTGAACACCAGTTTCAACATGAAACCTCTCCTGATTCCCCTAGCAGTTAATGCCCCCCCACCCCAATGATTTTAGTGAGAGAGACATTTTAAATAGGATGAAAGTTGGGGAAGGCGTAATAATCTTGCCAATGTCAATAGGCATCACCCCTTTCACCTGCGCAGAGGAAGGCCAGGCAATCAGCAGTGACTTCCTTTCTTTCTCTGAAACTTCTGGGGAAACAAAACATTCAAGTAGCAAAGAACACTTGTTTCTTTACCTCATTAAGGTTGCCATCCTGGAGTCAGGAAAACTTGAGTTGAAATCCTCTCTCAGATACTTATTAGTTCCAAGATGGGCAAGTTACTTAACCTCTATCTCAATTTCTCTGACTGTAAAATGGGCATAATAAGAGCACCTACCTCTCAGGTTGATGCAAGGATAAAAGGGTATAGCATTTAGCAGAGCGCCTGGCACATAATAGGCACTTAATGAAGGCTTGCTTCTTTCTTTCCTTCTGAAAAAAGGGCACCTGAGTTCTCTGGCCAATGTCTGGCCTCTAAACAGGATGGATTATCAGGGCAGCAAGGATTCTGCTGGGCCAACTGGATCCAGGAATAATCCAAAAAAGCACCTTCTCTATGCTGGATGATGTAGACCTAAACACAAAACCCAAATCATCCTCTTCTGAAGGAACTTACATTCTGAAAGTGAAAGATTATAAGAAGTTTTCAGGAAAGGAAACACAGGATAGATACAACATAAATACCCAACGATTTTGCCTACAGTTGAGTAAACACAAAGTATAGATACTAAGTAAATATCATATAATTTCAAGAGGGAGGAAGCAGAGAGCTCAGGAAATTTGTCAAACTCCATGATTTGGATGTTCCAACTTGTCTTCTTGTTGGATTTTGCATTTCCCATATTTTTGCTTTCAGTTTTCTTCAATGAACAGAAATCTATTTTCTTCCTGTCCTAGTTTACTCCTCCATTGAAAAGAAGAAGAAAATAAAGAAAAAGAAAACCCTTGTAACAAATCTGCATAGTCGAGCAAAGCAAATTCCCACATATGCCATGCCTTATTCCACTACCTCTTTGGCAGGCAGTGGACAGCCTGATTTATCCTCAGGACTCTGGAATCAGAATTGTTCATTGCATCAAGCAGAGTTCTTAAGTCTTTGAAAGTTGTTCATCATTACAATGTTGCTATCGTATAAATTATGTTCCAGGTTTTGAATCAGTTCCTACAAGAAGACTTCCTTGGTTTTTCTGAAACCATCCCTTTCAACATTCTTTGTTGCACAATAGTGTTCCATTATCCATATACCATTTTCCATTTGATTCAACCATTCCCCCAGGTGATGGGCATCCCTTTAGTTTCCTGTTCTTTGTTACTACAAAAAGAGCTGCTACAAATATTCTTTACAATATAGGTCCCTTTTCTCTTCTTTTCATCTCTTTGGGTGTAGACCTAGTAGTAGTCTCACATTATTTGGAGGGAAACAAACACTTAAGGCTCATCCTTTATCCAATGGGCAATTTGACGAGGTATAGAAAATCCTGGACCACAATTTGGGAGACCTGGGACTCTATTTCTCCGATCTTCTAACTGTCTATGTATGTGATATATAAGTTATCTAGGCGTTTTAGGTTCAAATCTGGCCTCAGACACTTCCCAGCTGTGTGACCCTGGGCAAGTCACTTGACCCCCATTGCCTAGCCCTTACCACCCTTCTTCCTTGGAACCAATACACAGTATTGACTCCAAGACAGAAGGTAAGGGTTTATTAAAAAAATAAATAAATAAAATAAGTTATCTAGGCCTCCATTTTTTCATCTGCAAAAACATTGATGGTGCCTCACCCAGAAAACCAGCAAAGATCTGATCAAAGATGAAAATATTTAATGCTGGAGAGACTGCAGAAAGACAGGCACACAAATACAGTGTTGGCAGAGCTATAAATTATTACAATCAATTTGGAATGAATTTTTTTAAATGTCTAAGGTATCTATATTCTTTGGCCCAAAGGTCTCACTGCTAACCACATAGCCCAAGAAAGCCAAAGTCAAAAAGAAGGGGCTCAACCACACCAAAATATTCGTAGCAGCACTTTTTGTGTTAGCAGTGAACTGGAATAACAAGAAAAAACCCTGATGTCCATTAATTGGGAATTGCTCAACAAGCTGAGTTATTTGAATGTAATAGACTATTACGGCACTAACAGAAATGATGGTTTTGATGAATATTGAGAAAATTTATATGAAACAACTAAAAGTAAAGTAAGGTACACTAGGAAAATTACATATACAATGACCACTGTCATGTAAATGTAAAGAACAATATAAATGAAGCATGAATGGGGCATAATTTATTTTTTAATTTGGAAATTTTTATTTGATTAATTAATTTAGAATATTTTTCCAAGATTACAAGATTCATGTTCTTTCCCTCCCTCCTCCCACCCCCCTCCTGCAGCTGACACACAATTCCATTGGGTTTTATATGTGTTACTGATTAAGACCTATTTCCATATTATTAATATTTGCACTAGGGTGATCGTTTAGAGTCTAGATCCCCAATCATATCCCCATCAACCCAAGTGATCAAGCATTTATTTTTCTTCTGTATTTCTGCTCCCATGGTTCTTCCTCTGGATGTGGATAGTGTTCTTTCTCATATCTCAGTCCCTAAGTATTGTCCTAGATCATTTCATTGCCACTAATGGAGAAGTCCATTACACTTGATTGTACCACAGTGTATCAGTCTCTGTGTACAATGTTCTCCTGGTTCTGCTCCTTTCACTCTCCATCACTTCCTGGAGGTCTTTCCAGTTTACATGGAATTCCTCCCATTCATTTTTCCTTTGAGCACAATAGTATTCCATCACCAACATATGCCATAATTTGTTCAGTCATTCCCCAATCGAAGGGCATTCCCTCATTTTCCATTTTTTTTTTGCCACCACAAAGAACATGGCTATAAATATTCTTGTACAAGTCTTTTTCCTTATGATCTCTTTGAGGTATAAACCCAGCATTTGTATGGCTGGATCAAAGGGCAGACAGTATTTTAGCACCCTTTGGGCATAGTTCCAAATTGCCATCTAGAATGGTTGGATCAATCCACAACTCCAACAGCAATGCATTAATGTCCCAATTTTGTCACATCTCCTCCAACATTAATTACTTTCCTTTGCTGTCATGTTAGCTAATCTGCTAGGTGTGAGGTGGTACCTCAGAGTTGTTTTGATTTGCATTTCTCTGATTATAAGAGATTTAGAACACTTTTTCATGTGCTTATTGATAGTTTTGATTTCTTTATCTGAAAATTGCCTGTTCATGTCCCTTGCCCATTTATCAATTGGGAAATGACTTGATTTTTTTATACAATTGATTTAGCTCCCTATATATTTAAGTAATTAAACCTTTGTCAGAGTTTTTTGTTGTAAAGATTTTTTTCCCAATTTGTTGCTTCCCTTCTAATTTTGGTTGCATTGGTTTTGTTTTTACAAACCCTTTTTAATTTAATGTAATCAAAATTATTTTTTTTACATTTTGTAATTTTTTCTAACTCTTGCTTGGCCTTAAAATATTTCCTTTCCCAAAGACCTGACAAGTATACTATTCTGTGTTCACTGGGGCATAATTTATAAAGACCATATGTCACCCTGGAAAAGTACTGAGACAATACACTTTACTTTCTTACCTATATACAAGCTTGGAACTATGTAAAAACCAGCAAAGGCATTGGAGGGGCTATAGATAGATACATAAATATGTTGTTGTTGGAGCTATAAATTATTACAATTTATAAAGTAATTTGAGGTTATAATTTTTTTAAGTGTTGCATAAAGGACAATCTAACTAGATGGAAGAATTTTCAGTGCTCATGGCTAGATCATGCCAATATAGTAGTAGTCTAGTAGTAGTCTCTCGGTAACCGAGTATGATTGTCTTTGTGCGTTTTTGTGCACAAAGACACTTGTGCATGAAGATTTAAGTGGAAAAGTCGATGCACAGAGACAGTCCCACTCTCTCGGCGTTGGAAGCCTGGTCCAGTGGCACAGAAAGTCGTTACACCTGGAGACTTCCTCAGCTGCATTGGATGGCCGTGTTGTCCTTTGTGCTCCATCACGCCCTAAGCACTCCACAGTGCCTTGCTGCATCGCCATCTCAGCTGCTGAACCTTCTTACTGGTTTCTTCTGTCTGTTCGGCCAAAGCAGTCTTCACATGCTGGGTGAGCAAAGCTTTGGTTCACCAGGGGTCGACGACCCGATGGCTACCCTCACAAGGTTTAGCCAGCCTGTCGAAGCCTTTGCCCGGGGTGTGGCCGCTGCTGCATGCTAGCAGCTACTGGGAGCCACAAGTGAGAGCTGGGTGTCAGGTGGGGGTCAGAGGCTGGAGAGCTGCCCTAGGAGGGCACGACAAGCCCTCCATACCAGAGATACTACCCCTCCCTGAACACCCCATACACCCCTGCCAATAAAACAAAAATGACAATACTACCAAAATTAATTTCTGCTTTTAATGCTATAGCAAATTAACAGAGGAAGAGCTTGGTGTTTTTTAGTTCAAAGATGTTTTATTTTCCTAATTATGTGTAATAATAATTTTCAACATGTTTTCCAAAATTATAAGATCCAAAGCATCTCCCTCCCTCCTTCCCTCCTCCCCACTTGGTAAGCAATTTGATCTGGACCATATTTGTATTATCATGCAAAACACACTTCCATATTGGTCATTGTTGTAAGCACCCACTCTTACCAAACCAAAACCCAGGGAAGGCATTTTATAGAGTTTGATAAAATAATAACACATTTGGAGAAACAATAAAAAGAAATGAGGATAATTGGGGAATAGTGCTTCCAGACCTCAAACTACATCAACAAGTAGCAATCATCAAAACTATTTGGTATGGTTTTAAAGAATAGAGATAGATCAGTGGAACAGATTAGACAAGGAAGATGCAGAAACAACAGAACCCAACAACCCAGTGTTTGGCAGAGTAAGAAAACACAAGTTACCTAGGGAAAAACCTACTGATGGATAAAATACTGCTGGGAAAACTGGAGAGCAGTTTTGCAGAAATTATGCTTAGATTAACCCTTTACCCCACACTCCACAATACATTCTCAATGGATATATATTAATATTAAAAGATATAAGGGATATTATAATAATAAAAGAAACAGAAAACATCAGTAAAAATTAATTTTTAAAAAAGCAATGAAGAAAGCTCTTATTTATAATGTTTATCAATTTCTGATGCTCATGCTGAAAATTAAACAATTCGTTCTCACAAGCTGGTTCAAACTGGCTCCAGCACACCCTGATGAATGAGGAATAATACACACGTTGTCACATTTGGTTGATGTTCTGGTCGGTTTTGCTGGATTGTTTATTTTTTTGCTTTTGAGAGAAGAGGGAAAGATAAACTAGAAAATGAAGGAGACGTGAAACATAATTTTAAAAAGAAAAACAGTGTTTTGATAGGAAAAATGCCATGGAACAGAGGAACATGTCCTTTGTATATTTAATATTCTTATGTCGAACTTGACATTGATATCAACAGTGATCTGATGATGGCCTTTTAAAAAAGCAGGAAATATGACAGAGTGGAAAGAAGCGGTTCCCTCAAAGGAGCTAGGCTCAGAGACTATCATTTCTTCTCTGTGAAGTATTGAGCAATATTAACTCTTATGGGCCTCAGTTTCTTGTGGGTCAGTCTAGATGATCTCTAAGGTCTCTCCCAGCTCGAACTTAAAAATCCTTACCAAATGAAGAAATTGGGAAAGAGTGAGCCCAGGTTTACTGGTAATAGACTCAAATGTATGTTAGTAGAGGAGAGTTGGAGCCATGTTTTCTTTGGCAAGATCTCGACAAGTGGAACCCCTGGTGTCTACAAAACCCAAATTGTAATTGCAAAGTATCTCTTATTATGGGGCTGGGATTGTTCCTAGATTCTAAAATGTGTGGTTTTAAATTCCCTCTTCTGCTGAGAAATTCAGAAGAGGAAATTAATCTTCTCTTCCTAGAAGCACCTCAGCCAAAGCAGGGTTCGGTACATAAATTGCTGCAGGAGGTGTTATAATAATATTCTACCAGGGCTCTGTGGAGTTCCAAGGGTCCTTCACTCCCAAAGGATCCCTTTCTTTCTCCTTCCTAACTTTAGTCCTAGCTTCATGAGGATTTGTCCCAAGAGCATCAGGGTGATAGAATGGGGGGGGGGGGGGAAGTATTGCCCAAACTGAACACCATTAGATTTCTAATTCAAGACTTTGAAAAAGCCATGATTTCATCTGCGGAGGTAGCCTTCCTATGAGGCTGATCACACCCTGCCACTTATATCCGAGATCTTAACAAATGGGTTCAAGCATTGTTATGGCCTAAAATAATTTATCCTCTGCTGGCCATCCTCTGCCCTTTTTTCTTCATCCATGGCCTTGAAAGCCAGGTCATCAAGCAGTTCTTTCGCTCTTTAAAATGGAAAGAGGGATTGATTGGGGAATGGAAAAGCAAATGGTGGTACTCAAATGCAATGGGCTATTATTGTGCCATAAGAAATAATAAATATTAAGACTACAGAAGGGAAGACTTACGTGAACTAATAAAAGATGATGGAAGCCAAGCCAGGAAAATAATCAATGCACTGACTACACTAATGTAAGTGGGAAAAAATGACACACAAACAAAATGAGTGTCACGTCATTATAATGACAAAGCTGAACTCCACATAAGAGATGAGAAAACGCACCTCCCTCTCTTTGCACTGTGGATATGGAACATTGATGATATGATTTAGATTTAATGACTTGGTTTTGCTAAAGTGTTTTTTCTTTTTTCTTTTTTGTTTCTAAGAATGGTTTTCTGTGGAAGAGCTATATTGGGAAATGAAGGTGACATCAAGACATGATGAGAGCAATATGAATTTTTAAAAAATAAAATAAAATGGATGGAGAGAAGTGGGTACCCACTGATCAAAGAATGCCTGAAAAAACCATGGGATGTGACCAAAATGGAATGTTGTTGTGCCGTAAGAAATGGCAGATACGAGGAATTCGGAGAATCATAGAAAGATTTATATGATCTGAAGGAAAGTATCAGAACCAAAAGAAAACAATATGAGGAACAAACACAATATACAACAAACACTAAGCTCTGGGAAACTGAAAAATAATCAAATAAAAATAAAAAATAAAATAAAAGTCCTAGAGCATAGATATAAAAATTATCTCCTTCCTTATGGCAGAGAGGCAAGATTCTACTCAAGCAGAACATCAACTCCATTCCCCAGTGTGATCATTGGATATTTTATTGGGTCACAGCCATATTGCATAATGAGTTTTCTCTGTTATGAGCAAGGGTTAAAATGGAAAGAACATTTCAAGGGACAGTTAGGTGGCTCAATGGATAGAGCATCAGACCTGGAGTTAAGAGGACCTGGGTTCAAATGTTATATCAGACATTTCCCAGCTGTGTGACCCTGGTCAAGTGACTTAGCATTAATTGCTTAGGATTTACCACTCTTTTGCCTTAGAACTAATATTTAGCATTGATAGGAAGGAAGGAAGGCATGCAGGAAGGAAGGCATGCAGGAAGGAGGGAAGGAAGGAAGGAAGGAAGGAAGGAAGGAAGGAAGGAAGGAAGGAAGGAAGGAAGGAAGGAAGGAAGGGAGGAAGGGAGGAAGGAAGGAAGGGAAGAAGGGAGGGAGGAAGGAAGGGAGGGAGGGAGGGAGGGAGGGAGGGAGGGAGGGAGGAAGGCATGCATGCAGGAAGGAAGGAAGGAAGGAAGGAAGGAAGGAAGGAAGGAAGGAAGGCAAGAAAGAAGGAAGGAAGGAAGGCAAGAAGAAAGGAAGGAAGGAAGGAAGGAAGGAAGGAAGGAAGGAAGGAAGGAAGGAAGGAAGGAGGAAGGAAGGAAGGAAGGAAGGAAGGAAGGAAGGAAGGAAGGAAGGAAGGAAGGAAGGAAGGAAGGAAGGAAGGAAGGAAGGAAGGAAGGGGGAGAGAGGGAGGGAAGGAGGGAAGGAAGAAGGAAGAAAGAAAGGAAAGAATATTGGTCATTATTAGTATCATTAACAAGTTAGAATTTCTCTTGACCTCAGTAACTTCATCTGTAAATTGGATGTGTAATACCCATGCAACAAGATGATCATAAACAAAGTGCTTTGCAAACCTTAAAGCAAAATAGAAAGAGAAGTTGTCTTTGTTGCTATTTTCAAAAGCAGAATTGCTCAACATGAAGTGTCTAAACTCATCTCCTGGTGTTGAGGCTCCAAATTTCACACTAAAATAGGCTAGTCCTTGACTGAAATACACACAGGGTCATGAGGCAATTCCTGTGAAGCCTTCCCAACCTGGGCGGATCAGTCAGATCCAACACTCTATTGACAGAGCGTTCTAGGACTCAGTGTCACCACAATGTCATGATGACATATTGAAAGAGGACTTCAGTAGAGAATCATCATATTTGCAAGCCTAGCAGGTTTCCAGTTAAGTCACTCCATGTGCAGTCCTTCTCTCTACTGCTACTGGTATACTTTTCTTATTCCCTCTCATCCAGTTTTTTAAGGTAATAAAGTGGTTGGTTCTGCTAGTTCTGCACTACTCTCAAAATTTGCAATACTGCTCTCATTAATTAAACAGTTGTATCCGAATGTCCACAGTAGTTTATTCAGTTTAATAAACTAAAGAAGCCTCTTTTTTTCCCTTTAGTGTTTGTGATTGTGTCACCATTTATTTCATATTCCCTGACTTCTCATTTAAATAAACATGAAGCTTCCTGGATCTTTTATTTTATATAAGATATATTATATATTTTTAAGAATATGTATTATGTTTGCTATTTATTAACAATGCAATCAACAGTAAAAACATGGACATAATGACATCGATTGTGAGAAATGTGAAAGTGGAGTCACCTCTGATCACAACTACCAGCTTCTCAACTTCAGTGATTCAGCCCCACCATTCAGCTTTCACAGAACTGCAGGCAAATTTCTTTCAGTAATTCTCTTTATAATGTTTCTTCACAAGATAAAAGTTAAAATAGTTCTCTCAGGAAAGACACTCCCTTCATCCTCTTTCTCTCAGTCGCTCTTCCCAAAAGGAAAATAGTCTTTCCAAAGCAACACTTACCAGTCTCTTCTCAAGCTACCCTAGCTTCTTAAAGCTACAGTAACAATAATCTCTGGAGGAGAGGATATTGAAGCAGCTGTTATAAAAATAGCATTTATTACTTTTCCTACAAGCTCTTTCCAAAGTTAGTTCCTTTAAGGATTTTCTCTTCTCTAACGCAAAAAAAAAAAGCCAAAAATGTTTTTGAATCAGGGTTGTGGGGGTCTAGCTAATTAGATGTTTCTAGTTTAAAAGGATTGACTCAAAACCTTGGGGGGAGATGTGGGATTCAACCACTTTGAATTTTTCCCCATTATTATAAAATTAAAATAAAATTGCAATGTGAAATAAAATGATAATGGAAATTGCCCATTTCTATTCTTAATCACTAACAAACACAAACATTTCATGGCACAAATATCAAGAAAGAGGGTTGGATAAGAAACTGAGTTTCTGTTACATGAGGATTTTTTTAAAAGAAATTATATTTAGCAACATCTAGTTAGTCAGTAGATTGAGAGCCAGGCCTAGAGATGGCAGGTCCTGGGTTCAAATATGGGCCTCAGATACTCCCCCAGCTGTGTGACCCTGGGCAAGTCACTTAACCCCCATTGCCTAGCCCTCAATGCTTTTCTGCTTAGAACCAGTACACAGTATTGATTCTAAGATGGAAGTGAGGGTTTAAAAAAGACAATTTTATATATAGATATATAGAGATAGATATATATTAACTTTAACAAGACAATAACAAAATTGCTCTATTTTGGGTTCTCTTTATTCACCCACTTCAAATACAGATACAACAATGGATAGGCAGTAATTTATGATCACAAATGATACTTGTGGGAATTGGGAATGGGAATGGCAAAAAAATGCATAAAAGGTAGGGCTAACCAAAAGAAGGAGCCTAGACTTAGAGCTGGAAAGCACCTTGGAGGTCATCCCAGTCCAGCCCCTTATTTTACAGATGAAGAAACCAGTTAGTCAATGAGCCTTTAGTAAGAGTCTACTATGTGCCAGGCACTGTCCTAAGCTCCAGACCCAGAGAAATCAAGGGCCAGAAAGGGGAATTACATTGCCAAGATCGCACAGGGAGTAAAACAGCAGAGACTAGATTGGAACCTGGGTCCTCTGACTTTATTTTTTTTTATTTAATTGATTAATTTGGAGTATTTTTCCAGGATTACAAAATTCATGTTCTTTCTGTCCCCTACCCCCCAGTCAATGCACAATTCCAGTCCTCTGACTTTAGATGCAATATCTTTTCCATTGTAACATGTTGGAGTGACAGCTACAGAGAGAAAGAGGGAGAGAGAGAGAGACAGACAGACAGAGAAAGAGGCGGGGGGAGAGGAAGAGATGGAGACAGAGAGAGAAAGAGAGAGGGGGAGAGGAAGAGAGAGAAAGAGAGAGAGACTGAGAGACCGAGAGACAGAGAGAGAGAGAGAGAGAGAGATGAGAGAGAGAGAGAGAGAGAGAGAGAGAAAGAGAGAGAGGGGGAGGGGGGTTAGGGAGGGAGAGAGGGGGGGAAGGGGGGGTTAGGGAGGGATGGAGAGAGAGAGAGAGAGAGAGAGAGAGAGAGAGAGAGAGAGAGAGAGAGAGAGAGAGAGAGAGAGAGAGGGAGGGAGGGAGACAGAGACAGAGACAGAATAGATATCTCAAAAATCAAACACTCGTAAAAAATGATATCCAAAAAGGATCATTGTGTATCGGTGACTACATTCTACCTGCACAGTCTTGCAATTTCTCACTTCTTAGGTTGAAAGCTAAGAGAGAGAGAGAGACTGCTGGGGAAGATAAGGGGGATGCTATTCAGGAATGGACCTCATTGTAGAATAGGCTCTGGAGTCCAAGGACCCGAGTCTAAACCCCACCTAGGATGAAGTTTACTACCCATGTGACCTTGGGCAAATTATTTCCTCTCTCTGGGCCTCAGTTTCCTCATATATGCAATAAGGGGGTTGGACTAGTTGGTAGCAAAGGTCCATTCTAGCTCTAAATCTCTGATTCATGTTTCTGGGCTTTAGCTTCTCCATTGTAAAATGAATGCATGCATATCTCTAAGTTAGCTCTCAAGCGAGAGATCTCTTAGTACCCTTCCAACTTTATGATTCTAAGAGCTGGGAATGGCATTTAGAAGCTGTCAAGAGGCAAAACTTCCAAGTTCTTTGAAGGATCAAGGATCCAAGATGTAGAATGATCTCAAAAGCATCTTGCTCAGGTCTCAAGACCCAACTGCCACTCTGGGCAGGAAGGAAGTGCTAGTCACAAGACCCAACTGCCACTCCCAGTTGACTCTTCCCCCACCAATCGTCTACTTTCCTTTCCACATTATTTAACAGATGAGAAAGCAGAGGTGAAGTGACTTGCCCAAGGTCACACAAGTAGCAAGCATCAGGAATGAGATTTGAATGAGGTCCCTGGATGCCAGGGATGGTATTCTTTATACTGTTCCTCCTCTGGTACCCCTGGAATGTCACCAACCAGGTGGCCATCTGGTGAGGGTAATGTAGTTCTAGTGTGGGTTAGACTGGATAAATACTGCCAAGAATATCTCTTCTAGCCAGAGGTTCTGTCTCCCTGTTTCTGCCATCTCTGTCTGTTTCTTTATCTGGGTCTCCTGCCTCTCTGTGTCTGTCTGTCTTTCTCTGTGTGTGTGCAAGTGTGTCTTTATCTTTCTCTTCCCCCTTCTTCAGAGTGACCAACCTGCAATATTACAAGATGCTAAATAGGACTAAAGGCAACTCATTCCACTGATAAGTAGATATTGACTTGATTATTTAAAAAGATAACCTCAAGCTACTTAACCCCTTTGGCCTGGCCCTCACCACTCTTCTGTCTTGGAACCAGTACTTAAGAACCATTCTAAGACAGAAGGTAAGAGTTTAAAAAAAAAAAAAAGATAGCCTCAACCCTTCCTTGTGTCTTTGTTCAGTAAAGGTAGCTGTCTGGCCTCCCTCTGGTGGTTTATTTCTATACTTCAGCATCTCTGAGATCCCTAAAGGATTCTCTTCTCTGATCTGTCCAGGAGGAAAGGAGACCTTCTAGGAACATCTTAGAAGCAGAATCCTGTCAAACTGGGAGGGATCTTAGAGATAGTAAAATCCAATTCCTTAATTTTAGAATTGAGGAAATTGAGGCAGAGAATAAGGAGGCATTAAGAATACTCTTGATGTCCAAAGATATGAATTCTCTTGCCCCCCCCCCCAGCACACTGTTTTTCTTCCTTAATAAGTAAAGTGGGCACTGTTGAATCTATATTTGATGATTAAACAACCTGGAGGGCCTTAGAGTGCATTATTCAGAACTCTGGTTCTTCTCACACAGGCTATAGATGTGAAAGGAATAGAAGATTAGGGCTGCAAGGGAACAGCTCCAAAAGTGCAAGCTACTTTTCCTTTGTCTCTTGTTCCTAAAAGTCTGCTACCTTGGGAAGGGAAGGGGCAGGAGAAGCAAGGAAGGAAAGAAGGAAGAAAGGAAGGAGGGAGGGAGGGAGGGAGGAAGTACGGAGGGAGGGAGAGAAAGGGAGGGAGGAAGGGAGGGAGGAAGGAAAGAGGGAAGAAAGGAAGAAGGGAGGAAGGAGGGGAGAAGGGAGAAAGAGGAAGAGAGGAAGGAAGTAGGGAGGGGGGAGGGAGGGAGAGGGAGAGAGGGAGGGAGGGAGGAAGAAAGGAAGGAAGGAAGGAAGGAAGGAAGGAAGGAAGGAAGGAAGGAAGGAAGGAAGGAAGGAAGGAAGGAAGGAAGGAAGGAAGGAAGGAAGGAAGGAAGGAAGGAGGGAAGGAAGGAAGGAGGGAGGGAAGGAGGGAAGAAGGAAGGAAGGAAGGAGGGAGGGAAGGAGGGAAGAAGGAAGGGATGTAGGGATAGAGGGAGTGAGGGAGGGAGGAAGGGAGGGAAGATCATCATCATCTTAGTTGATATTTACATAGGGCTGCCAAATGCTTCACACTTTTTGAGACTCAGCTTATGTGGTGAGTATCATTATTATCCAATTTTTACCCAGGAGGAAACTGAGGCTCAGGGAGATTAAGTGACTTGCTATGGTCCCAGAGCCAGCAAGTGCCGAAGGCAGGATTTGAACCTAGGTTCTCCTGCTCACACGGTCCCGCAGGAAAAGAGAAGGGGTCTGGAGGGAGAGAATTCAGCAGCTCGTCCATAGCCATGGTTCGCTCTCATTGAGGTTTCACTGTCTCGTGATTGAATAACATGTTTTCAGTTGGTACAGCCGCAGCATCTGATGTCCTCATTCTGCAAATGGCTCCGGAGTTCCAAAGCGTTTTTCTCTCCAGCTTTGGAGATTTTGCACATTGGCCTAAAAGCCTTCTTGCTTCCAATTTAGACAGTATAAATATGATGGCGGACTTCTTTGGGCTTAACGGTTTCACTGTGCAGCTGTTTCTTGAAAGCCTTTTCAATTCAAATAGGGTTTTTTAAAAAATAAAATTTATATTAGCCTGGCTGCCGGCCAGTAAAAATACCATTTGCTTTCGCATAGAAGGCCAGATTGTTCTCCTCCTCCCCCGCCCCCACCGCGATGTGCTTCGGGGAGTCCGAGAGGCCATAGTGACATCTTGTGGTCAATGGCCAGAAACACAAGGAGAACTCGAGGATGGGAGGAGCGGGGCCGAGGATGAATCGCGGGACACAAATTTTCCTCGCTGGTTGGAAATGAGTCCAGACTGCCAGGTTGTTTCCGTTTTAGGGGAGAAAATTAAACTCTGGCCCACTGGACAATAAACAAGATGCCTTGTGGGAAGAAAACCGCCCCGCCCCCCATTTGTTTGACCACTATTAAAAACGCCGTTACTCAACTTGGTACCGAAAATCCCCCAATACGGAAACCTCGAGTCCGCAGAGGACACTGAAAAAATTGGCATCTCACACTCCTCTGGGCATCAGTAACAGAAAGTTGACTTGATTGTTCTTCCAGGCTCTCCAGTAGAAAGGTGCCAAATCACGTGACACTAGTCCCCCCCTCCCCCGCCTCCTCCCCCAATTACCCACAATATTTTCTATTTATGATTTCAAAAAGTCCTGTTCTGCGTACTTCTATGGGAAGCTGATTAGGGTACAGCAGTTAGAACTTTGTCCCAGAAAAACAAAATGTAATCATGCTTCCTCTCAGCAGCCTTAAAATCTTCTGGTCCCTCCCTGCCAGCACCCCCCCCCCCCCAGCCCCCATCATCCCTCTGATCTCACCCAGGGTAAAGGGGCACTAACAGAACTGCCTCCACCCACCCTCTCTCCCGTCCATCCTCTGCTGCCTTTTTAAAAAAGCTTGACCTTTCTTAGAATAGTTACTAAGTCTAGGTTCTAAGACAGAAGAACCTTAAGGGCTGGGTAATTGGGATGAAGTGACTCTCCCTGGGTGCCACTAGGGAGTGTTTGATTATGAAGAGGACAGCTCCATTGGGTGAAGGGGAAGTGGTGGGAAGTTAGGAAGAGCAGAGAGCTTGGGAAGAAATCGAATGAGCTCACATTTGAACCCAGGACTTCCTGTCTCCAAATCTGTTTCTCTAGCCACTGAGCCACCTAGCTTCCCCCTCTGCTGACCTCTGCTTTCTTTTGTGGACTACAAAGGTCAGATGGATAGACCAGGCCACTCTGAACATGGGACTCTAAGTGGCTTGTTGAAAACCTACCTGTCCCCAGTGTGACATAGTTCAAAGCAGGGATCCCCAAGCTTCCCTGGCCCTGCCCTCATTACTTCTCTGGTGGCACACTTTTTTTTATTTAATTAATTTAGAATCTCTTTCCATAGTTACATGATTCATGTTCTTTCCTTCCTCCTCCCCTCCCCACAGCCAACATGCAATTCCACTGGATTTCACATGTGTCCTTGATCAAGACCTATTTCCATATTATTGATAATTGCCCCAGGGTGATCACTTAGAGTCTACTTCCCCAACCATATCCCCATCGACCCATGTGATCAAGCAGTTGTTTTTCTTCTGCATTTCTGCACCCACCATTCTTTCTCTGGATGCCGATAGCGTTCTTTCTCCTAAGTCACTCAGAATTGTCCTGGATCACTGCATTGCTGCTAGTAGCAAAGTCAGTTACATTTGATTGTGCTACAATGTATCCGTCTCTGTGTACAATGTTCTCCTGGTTCTGCTTCTTTCACTCTGCATCAATTCCTGGAGGTCGTCCCAGTTCACATGGAATCCCTCCAGTTCATCATTCTTTTGAGCGCTATAGTATTCCATCACCAACAGATAGCTGGTGACACACTTTCTAAGAGTAGATTCGTGGTATAGCCCTGAGGAGGAGACTTCTCTAACCTCCTACCACACTTACTTGAGAAATCAGAATTCCTAGTAAAGGCTCTTTCTTTCAAAGCATCAATTCAGAAACCTTTGCCCTAAGAAGAGGCATGAGACTTTGAATCGATGTAGGTGTGAGGGTCTTGGTGGACCACTGAGCAATGGAGACCTTTTTTCAAGAATGAAGTTCTATAGAAACCAGCAACTGATCAAAGGTCACCATCGATAGCATGCTAGACTTGGTTTCAGCCAGACCTGAGTTCAAATCTGACCTCAGACACTTTTTAACTATATGACCCTGAGCAAGCTAACTAGCCTCTATTTGTCTGTTCCCTCATCTGTAAAATAGGGATAATAGCACCTCCCTGTGTGGCGAAGATAAAATTAAATGTTTGTAAAATATTTCATAAACCTTAAAATTATATAAATATAGCCATGACCATCCTGCCCTGATGGTCTGGAATAGGGAGAGACTTGAGGCAGAGAAACCAACCAGTAGGCTATATATATTGCATGAGGTGGTGCCATCTTGTACTAGAATGTTGTGAGTGTGTGTGTAGGTGGCAGGATGGGGAAATATGTGAGAGATATTTTGATATTTTGAAGGTAGAATCAACTTGGAAACTGATTGGACCATGAGGAAGGGGGGGAGGTGATGAGAGTCCACAGATGAGGAAGGCAACTACGTTGGGTGCCTGGGAGAATGGTGATGCCTTCAACAGGAATAGGGAATTTAGGAAGAAGAGAGACCTTATGAAGAAAGACAATGAGTTCAGTTTTGGACAGACGGAGTTTGAGATGCCCAGTAAGTAACTGGAGAATCGAGACTGGAGGTTAAGGGAGAAGTTATGGCTGGACAAATAAATGGAGAGTCATGTGCCCAGAGCTGATCATTGCATCCATGGGAGCTGATGATGTCACTAAAGGAAACCCTCGAAGATCAGGAGGTGCAACCCTGCATTGACAGTTTCTTTAGCCAAGTTGCCTGTAACAATGAAATCATAGGTCCAGTTCCTAGTCCTAGATTATATATATATATAAAAAACCTCTTTCATCTTTATATTCCCAGCCCCTGGAATAGTGACTGGCACAGGGGAGTCATTGAAGGATGCTTATTGGTTGACTCACTGATGATGATGACTGATCATAATGAAAGGCAGAAAGGAAATGAGGGTGAGGAGGCAGAGTGTACTCCAGGGACTGCTGCCTTCAACATCCACCCATGACATACACTGGTTGTGTGACTCTGGATAAGTCACATACTTTCTCAGGGCCCCCAAGTAGCTCTGGAAGAGCAGAAGTTATGGAACAACTGTGATCTATTCCATTAGGGGTAGTTATCTCACTGGGAGTGCCCTAGCTCAGTGAAATCACATCTTTAATAATAATAACCACCAGAGTAGACATTTCTATAGCACTTTAGAGTTTGCACAGTTCTTTATAGACATGAGCTCAATTGACCCATCACAGGTCTATGTCCTGCTTGGCCAAGAAAGGGAAAGGAAGAAGTCTTGTCCTCCTCTTTGATCAGGAAGAAATCACTACCTAATCCTAATAGAAAAAAAAAATCCCACAAAATAACGAGACGAGAAGCCAAGTTGAGATTTTTGCCTTGACATGGCATCAGAGCATTGGCATTCCAGTGGGAGGCAGGCTCTTGGGAGAATGCTGATGTCTTCATCTGTCCAGATGCTCAAAGCCACTCTTAGAAAACAGCCTTCTGGGAACAATTCAATGTATTCAATTCCTATGTGTAGGTGCCAGAACTACCACCTCCCCCCCAAAAAAATAGCAAATAAGAATAGTTCCAGCCTTCAAGGAACTTACATTCCATTAAATAAGTACTTTATCCCATGACCAAGCATGATACTGAAGAGGGGGGAAATGAGGCTCTCTCTCTCTCTCTCTCTCTCTCTGTCTCTCTCTCTCTCTCTCTTTCTCTCTTTGTCTCTCTCTTTCTCTCTCTCTCTCTCTCTCTCTCTCTCTCTCTCTCTCTCTCTCTCTGTCTCTGTCTCTGTCTCTCTTTCTCTTTCTCTCTTTGTCTCTCTCTTTCTCTGTCTCTCTCTCTCTCTCTCACCAAGGTGGGAGACTATGGGTGTGAAATACTATATATATATTTTTGCACTTGGCTAAGACATTATTTTGTTTTGCTGGACAGTTTTTTTATTTCCTTTTTTTGTTCATTTTATAAGGAATGACTTTCTTGGTGGGAGCAAGAGAGAGCTACATTGAGAAATTGAGGGGAAGCAAAAAAAACAAGAGAAATTTTTTTGTAAAGGAAAGAACAATATTGGATTTGGAATCCAAAGATTTGGGCTGGTTCTTCTACTGTACGTGAATTTGGACAAGTCACATAACCCCTCAGCCTCTATTTCTTCATCTGTAAAATGAGCGGATTAAATTAGATGACTTCCTTCTCCAAACTACCTTTGATTGACTTATTTTGTATTCAATATGTAGTCTTGTTTTATTTATTTCCCCCCATGGTTCCATGATTCATGTTGTTTCCCTCCCCCGTCCAGGGGCTGACACACAATTCCACCTGTTCTTTCTCCCTTTCCCAACAGAAGAGGGCAGGGACTGAGCTTGTCTCTGGATCCCACTGCCTAGCACCGTGGTTGGCGCAGTCAATGATTAAAAAATGCGGATTGACTGATTTCTAAGGTCCCTTACAGCTCTAAATCTATCATCTTGCCATCTTCCAATGGGGGAGGTTGGACAAGATGATCTCTATGGTCCCTTCCAACTATAAACGCTAGGATGCTATGAATTAGTCAAAAGCAGGAGTATAGTGGAGAGCAGCGGGCTTGGAGTCAGAAAGACCTGAGCTCCCATCTAGTCTCAGTTACTTATAGTTACTGTGTGCCCCTGGGCAAGTCACTGAACCTGTTTGCCTCAGTTTCTTCATCTGTAAAATGGAGATCATAAGAGCAACGCAAGGTGGCTGAGAATTTCAACTGAGATAATCACTTAGCACCGTGCCTGGCCCCTAGAAATACTCTACGTTCTCACTATGAAGTCTTTATTTAAGCAAAGTCAAACCCATTCGTAGTTTGCAATTTCTTTAGCCAGCGTCAAAATGGCCACAACTGAAAAAAAAGACTGAATTGGCCAAATGCACAGTTGAGGAGGGAGTCAAACACTGTCCCAAATCCTGCCCGGCTCCCTCAACCGCCAGGCTTCTCCATGGACACTCAGTACTCCGCCCAGTCCTGGTTTCGGCTCAGCCAGTGTAGACATGGATGGTGTAGACATCGATGGTCAATCTTGGCCGTTTCCCATGAGGGGACAGACCCTGCCGAGGGGAGCCCTGGGATCCCAAGCTCCTTCCGCCAGAGGACTTCAGTTACACTGAAATGAAGGCTGCGCAGATACACGCGGTCCTTCCCCAAACCCAACCCTGAGGTCTCTCCACCATGGCTCAGCCTGCTCTGTGGCCCGTATCGGGGACAGTTTGCTGATTTCCTCTCGGCTCAGGGCGCTCTCTGCATCCTCTGAGATAGCAGGAAAGGGGATGCCAGGAAAGACCTTTTTTCTTTACAAAGCCTGGAATTTCCCCGACTTCGGGGTCAAAGGGATACGGGTCTACACGAATTGCGTGCTAAGAGGGTCACAGAAAAGAAATGGATTCTGAATCCCAGGAGAGGACTCGGGCTAATATTGACAGGCCCCGCTTTTCTGAAAAACTTTACAGTTCCATTCCGAAATCTCTTCTGTCCTGGGACAAGGGCCATCAGGGAGGCTCTGGGATTGAATGAGCCCTGAATTCTGAGTGAGCAAAAGTCAGGGTTCAAATTCTACCTCTGGGGCAAGTTCTGTGACGGGGGCTTCTTAGCATCCATGCAACCTACCTGGGGCCCCTCTCCCCCTTCTAGGTTGTGGCATATCACATAAGCACATGAGAGCCACTGTGGATTGGGCACCCAGTCTTTGTACTCTCCCCTTTTCAAACAGGGAAAAGGGGGAGCTGGTTCTTCTGTCCTCCCACTAAGGAATACCATCAGGTACGCCCTTCCCTTCCCTTGGGGTCCTGCCTCCATTCATCCTCTTCTGTGATGGATGTCAGGGGCATGGCTAAAACCAATCGGCCGTTCCTTTTCCCCCACTTTTTTCTTGGCTTCAATATTTTGCATGGCTTCACCCATAGAAATGGACTTCATTTTGCCTGCCTTCTCAGTGGGTGAGGGAGAGACAAGAGGGCAGGTGCATCCGGCACTCGAGTTTTTAAAAAATGAATGATATAATTTTCAAAAAAACTATATTAGCAAACTTATTAAGGATGATGGAACCCAAATGCCATTTACAGTCATCCTGCGCAAAGAACCTTGACTGATACAAACTCTAGGAATAAGCCACCAACACGATGCTTAAAGGTACTAATAAGTAGGTCTTCGTTCGATAGGAATGACAGGGTTCCCTCCATGCCCAGGTGGAAGTCTTGAGCCTCCCCTCCAAGGCAGCATAGCATTCTGGGAAGTCACCATCATTCGGCACTGATCACAGAATGCTTCCATGTCCAAGTAGGTGAAAGCTAGAAGTTCATCCTAGCCAAGACCAGAGTGGGCGGATGGTTGGGGTCTCAGGTGGGTTTTCATGCCTCTGAATAAGGCTGTTTACAAGATATTTGGAAGTTCTGATTGGTGATCAATTACCCAAATTTTTAATGAAAAGGAAACTATCAACCAATCAAAGCTTTGGTTTCCTGATGTCATTGACAAATGATTGGTTATTTACCAAATTTAGGGGGACCTGTTAGTAGCAGTCATTTATGAGACTGGGGCAGAAGTGTTCTTGCCAAACTCTACCATCCAAGGATTTATCTTGTTCCAGAAAAACAACTTGTACCCCTAACAACTACTTACTTACTCCTGATGTGGGGCTTAGAAGGAATAAGCCACTTATTTTAAATGAGCAAACTTCCTTCCTCCACCCCTTCCCTCTGGAGGCAGGAATTCTGTCTGATTTCCCACAGCCTGAGGAGAACAAAGGGCTTTTTTAAGTTGAGGGGTAAGTGGAAAGTCCAATACAGTCAGTGGGCATTGATTAAGCACCTACTGTGTGCTGGAAATACAAAGAAAAGCAAAAAAACAGTCCCTGCCCTTAAGGAGCTCCCATTCTAATGGTCGAGTCCATGTGAGAGCAGGTGCCAACAAGATATGTACACAAGATAAATCAGAGATCTTGGCAAAAGGAAACAATAAGAAAGGAGAACCTCAGACCTATTTAAATTCTACCTCAAAGGCAATTAAAAGACTCCAAACAGGAGGTTCTCTTCTCACCACTAGCTCAGGAAGCCCCCAGCAGTGTATTCTCACATTCTGCACAGATTGCAATCTCTGATCTGGTCAAATTCTAGCCAAAATCATCTATTCCCTTTGCCTGGCACAGAAGAAATGCAAAACTTTTATCATTGACCATGAATTTTTTTGTGAAACAAAAGAAGAATAAAGAAACACTAAGGGACAGTTAGTTGGTTTTGTTTTATTAAATCATATAAGAATTCTTGTTCACAATAGGCCAAGAAGCAGGGAGGTGGAGTTAACTTTTTTCAATCCTGCTGATTTAGGAATCTGCATCTCAAACTTCTGCAGAGGCTTTGCTCACCTGATCACCATTTCCCATCATGGCGGCCACCTCAACTGGCACTGCTGCTTTCCTCTGGAGTCCCATTCTAGCTCAATGCAGGACAGATAATTCTAAAACTCCTAAACCGGAGACATTCCAACCCTCAGGCTCAAGAGCAACAAAAGGCCAGTTTCTCTCAAGGAAAGAAGAGAATCCCTTCTCTGGTGTGCCCAGACTTCCTTGCAAGGGCTCAGCAGACCCCTGACGTGGGGTTATCCAAGACCCATCCAAATACTCAGTTACAACTTTCAAGAGCTTCATAAAACTTTAAGTGCTATTCACCATTAAAATAGGTAAAGGGCTTTTGTAAACCTCTAAGTGCTATGTCAAGGTCAGCTTTTATTATTACCCAGAAAACCGAACAGGTAGAATCATTTCTAAATTCCTGGATGCCCCACTTTGTAAAGAACCCCAGGGATCCTTTGGTGGATCAAACGTTTTGCAAATAGATGAGGACCACAGAAAAGAGCTGGCCTCTCATCACAAAGTCTGTCTACTCAAGGGTAGAGGACTCGGGCACCACCCCGCCATGAAAATCATGAATTCTTGATTTATTGAGGCATCAACGATCTTCCCCCCCCCAAAATGATTAAAATTCCTATGAAGGTCAAGGCTGGATTGGCCTCCTGTAGCCTTCATGGAGCCTAGCACAGCACCAGGCCCATAGAAGACCTTCATCAAGTACTTGTTGAATTGAAGTCCATGTCCCAGAGGACATCAGGGATTGCTTGGTTTGACATTAGATCACACACAAATGAGCATTAAATTAATATTCATGTTCTCAGAACACTTTCTACTTGAGGTTGCAAATTCCCAACAAAAGATAACTTTCTGAATGGAAGATCTTTCATGAAAACATCAGGCAGACACAACACGGATTAAGCCTTTTTATTTCTGTGCAAAGTTCTGTCATAGTTTTTGTGAGGAGCCTCATCATAGGAAAGGCTGATGCCTGATCTCAAGGCGCTTACCATAGCTTGGTGCCTGAAATCATTACTACAGCTAAGTTACAGAGAAGCAAGGACCCTCCCTTCTAAACAACGTCTTCTCGTGGAAATTTGATTTATGTTCAACACCAACGATGAAAAAAGAGAAGAAAACCCTTGATTCCATTTCCTTTTTGCTTATCGAGATTCAGCATGAATCTGAAAAATCCTACTATGTGCCAAACAATCAAGGGGAAATGAGGGTGATGCTGAAAGCAAAGATATCAATAATATAGATTTTTACAAATCAGTTCAGCAGGCATTAATGCAGCACTCACTATCTACAAGGTATTGTGCCAGGCATTGAGTCTTATGTCTCAAGATTTTTATATTCTTCTTGTGTAATACAGATAGATAAGATAGATAGATAGATAGATAGATAGATAGATAGATAGATAGATAGATAGATAGATGGATGGATGGATAGATGGAGAGAGATAGGTAGATAAATAGATGCATGCATGGATGGAAGGATGGATGGAGAGACAAATACACTGATGAATGGATAGATGGATGGATAGATAGATGCATGGATGGATGGAAGGATGGATGGATAGACAGTCAGATAGATAGATAGATAGATATGTTGATGAATGGATAGATGCATGGATAGATAGATGCATGGATGGATGGATAGATTAATAGATGGATGGACGGATGGATAGACAGTCAGATACATTGATGAATGGATAGATGGATGGATAGATGCATGGATGGATGGATGGATGCATGAATGGACGGATAGATAGATGCATGGATGGATGGATGGATGCATGGATGGATAGATAGATGCATGAATGGATGGATAGATAGATGCATGGATGGATGGATGGATGCATGAATGGATGGATAGATGCATGAATGGATGGATAGATGCATGGATGGATGGATGGATGCATGGATGGATGGATGGATAGATGCATGGATGGATGGATGGATGCATGGATGGATGGATGGATAGATGCATGAATGGATGGATAGATAGATGCATGGATGGATGGATGGATGCATGGATGGATGGATGGATAGATGCATGAATGGATGGATAGATGCATGAATGGGTGGATAGATAGATGCATGGATGGATGGATGGATGCATGAATGGATGGATAGATAGATGCATGAATGGATGGATAGATGTATGAATGGGTGGATAGATAGATGCATGGATGGATGGATGATATAGATATGAATATATGATATAAAATATGAATACAGAGTAAATACAAAAGAGTGGAGAGTGACAAGGTTGGTTGGCAAAGGACTCACATAGGAGGTAGATAACCTGAACCTTCACTGGAACTCAGGGTTCCAAGAAGAGGTAAGGAGGGGAGGCATTCCAAGTATGGGCGGGATGGGTAGGATGGGCACGATGGGGTCAGAAGCACTAAGGGGAGATTAGGTTTGGAGAATTCTAAGTAGGCTCTTTATAGAGTGAGAAGAAGGGATAGATATGATCAGTCTAGAAAGACAGATTGAAGGCAGATTGCAAGACTTGAAATGCCACACCAAGGGCTTTCTTTTATCCTAGAGGCAATAAGGAGCCCCTGGAGTCTCTTGAGCAGTAGCAGGGTTGTACCCTGTTTTAAACTCAGAAAACTTTTCTCCTTGCCTTTTCCTGACCTTTTTTTTTCCTTAAAGCTTCATTGCTTCAATCCACCACCTGTCATCAGGTCAAAGCTAATTCATGAGAAATATTTAAGCCAAAATTGTAAAACCTCTTTTCTTTGTTCAGAAATAGCGACTCACACCACTGGAAACCAGCCTGATGTCAACTCAAGTATCTGAGGTCATGGTGGTTCCTGGGGCAGAGCAGTGGAAGGAGAGGCAACGGAAGATCTGATTTCAAATCCTGCCCTTGGACTGGATGCTGCAGGAAGTTAAGAGCATATATAGGATTGGCAAAGTGGTGGGACTCCCTCACACTAAAGAAATCCCAGGTCTGAACCACCCAGGAGAACACACCTCTTACCTTCTCTCCCAAATTGTAGGCAGCCCCTCTCCTGACAGGCAGCAGCTAGTCCCAAATCCAAGGACACTTCCTGAAGCTTGTGCCATGGACCAGTTAGTGTCATCATTTTCTCACACAATGGAAAGCTGGGAGGAACTCGGGGAATAACAGAACTCGAGAGTGAGCTGGGAAGGGCTGTAGAGATATTATCTGGTCCGATTTCTTTTTAGAGGTTTGGAAAGAGGCTGTGAAACTCAATTCAGAAAAACCTGCCTTTTTCATAGAACTCTTGTGAGATATTTAGTAGATGCTTAATAAAGATTTATCAGTTAATGAGGAAACATGGGGAAGTGCTTTGTAAACCATAAAGCAATCGCAAAGCCGCCCCTTCCTCCTCCAGCCTTTCTCTCTTAAAAAAAGCAAACTCTTATCAACTCCAAGGCAGAAGAGTGGTAAGGGCTGGGCAATTGGGGTGAAGTGACTTGTCCAGGGTCACACAGCTAGGAAGTGTCTGAGGCCAGAGTTGAACTCAGAAAGAGGAGTCTTGGCTGGCGGCCCCTAGAATGCTCATAGTGTCTCTAACTGGGCCAAGAACGCCTTTCGATCCATCCAATCTCATCCACACGCAGTGAAAGACAGAGGGGGCACCATCTCTGACCAATGCCCAAGACTTAACTCTGCACTAATCACTCGCCCTCTTTCTACTCTTCCAAGGCAAAGGTAGTCGGATAATTCAGTTTCTTTAAACACATTCCATTTTGCTGACATTTCATTTTCGAAAAGCAGCTGTTGGCCAAATATAGTTATTGTTTATCCACTCCCTGGAAAGCTGTTTTTAAAAGTTCTTCTGGTAAAAAATGTTGCGTCACCCAATTGGAGATAACAGGAAAAGTAGGAGTTGTTATTTGTATTTAAATAAACATCTGCTCGGAAAGGCCAATTTTTTCCTCCTCTTCTGAGCAAGCCTTTCACTTCTGGCCATGAGGCACGTCGAGTTATTGGTGCTTATTCCCTGCTTGTCCGCGGTGCGAGCAAATATTCCAAAGCGCCGCCCGCCACGAGCGCTTCCTCTTGAAGAAAGGACAGGAGGCGAGGTTGGCCTCCCTCCCTTTTCCACTCTTGCACATGCAGTTGCCATCTCGGCGCCAGACATTAGGAATACGTGATGTGGCTGTCATCGTGGGCTCTTTGTTATTAGAGAGCTGAACACAGTAGCACACTCTTAATTAAATTGCAGTCGGGTGGAGCGATGGAGAGGCGGCTGCCTAAAAATATCCAGGAGCCTTTGAGGAAAAGAGGGCGACTGAGAAACCCTCTCCATCTCTCATCCCGAAGGCCAAGCATGCCTCCAACTCCCCCATTTTGTATTTGGGGGGGGGGGTCCGCTTTAGCTGTCGACGTCTCTAATGATTCAAGACCTGGTCCGAGCTGCTTCCCCAAATCTGGGATCCGGTCTGCCTTTCCTGGACGGTCCGTCTTAAAGAAGCAAAGATACCCCGGCGGATTCCCTTGTCCCATTTTGAACGAATGATCAGAAAGAATCACAGCTCAAGGCATGGACTTGACATCCTGATAGAGGAAGGCAATGCTGGAGGGCCAGCCCACAGCAGGAAGGACTCCCCACTCCATTTGTACCCCAAACTGCCCCAGAAGCGAATACTTCGCCATTCAAAACCTGATCCCAACTAACTTGGCTTTCTTGGTCCGACTTCTCTAAGGAGGCTCCCTTGAAACCAGGCCTAGTTACAGAGTTGGGATTTGGGGGAGGGTCTAGAGCCCCCTCAGGCTCCGGCGCCCCACCGTTTGGGCGCTGAAAAGGAAATCTTCAATCGAAGCGGTGGGGAGCGCCATGTAAATTACTCTAATAAAAATAATTTTAGGGCTGTTCACTGTTGAGTTAATCATATCACTGCTTCCCGCCATTAGCGGGGATAATGGAACATGAAATAAATATAATCGTTTCTATATCCCCAGCTCATTGGCTTTTTGTTTGGAGTGTGCTGGAAATTAAATCTTGTGCTCTTTCTGAAAGGGCAGCCTTTTGGGCGACCAGAGAAGGGAGTAAGCAGGCGCATGTGTGTCACTGACCATGTGGGCTTACAACCACCCTGGGACGTAGGTGCTGTCATTATGCCCATTTTACAGTTGAGGAAACTGAGGTAGGAGCAAGGTTAAACGATTTGTCTCAGGTTGGATTTTAATTCATTTTCTAGTCTCCAAGCTCAGCTCTATCCCCTGCACCATCTGGCCTCTAACCAACATCAATACCCTCTACCTTGTAAATGGATAAAATGGCTGGTTTTGCTCCTCAAAAGCAGAATCACTGAGATAAGTGGTCACGTACAAATGGAAACCTTAAAGAAGGCTTAAGAGAAGCCCTTAAAGGACTGCTCTTGGGGTTTTCCTATCTCAGAATCAGATATTCCACCCAATATTATGTCTAAAAAAGGCCCCGAGAGGCCACTTACACCCTTGTTTTATGGTTGGGGGAATAAACCATGAAATGGCCCAAACTGCTAGTGGAGCCAAAAGGAGAAAGAACCCCGGTCTCCCGGGTGTCGTCTGATCTTTCCTCTACACCTCATTAGAGCTATCAAAATGCCTACTGACATTTGGCAAAATCCATGTTATAATGCCCAAGAATTCTTCTAAGTACAAAAATGAACAATATGGAAGTTTTGCGTGATAAACCACATAAAACCCAGATTGAAGGGCTTGCCAGCTCCGGGAGGAAGGAGGGAGACAATTTGGATCATAGAACTTGGGAAAACTTACGTGGAAATGTATTATTACACGTAATTGGTAAAAAAGAAAAAAAGTTTTAATTAAAAAAAAATTCCTGTAAGTAAAAGATCCTCAAACATCTTGTTTCTACTAATATATTATTAACTTGATGGAAAAAGATGGCTCAGGACAAAGATCTCGTTACTCATGTAGGAACCGCCATAAACGATGGCCACAAACGTTCTCCAGGTTTTTTTAATCATCGAGAATGGATACCGTATGCAAACTCTCCATTCAAATGCTCATTACACTTCTATAATAAAAATGGTCCTAAAAGGTCCATTAAACAGGGCTATTTAAGTTCTAGAAACGCAGCAGCGTCCGTTACAAGCTGCTGGCAAGGCACTTCAAGGTAGAGAGAAGAGCTTTGGGGAGGAAGTTGCCCAACAGGCCAGGGTCAGGCTGAGTGTGGCCAAAGAGAAGAGATCAAGCGAGCAGCCAGGAGAGCGACGTGGCCCAGTGAAAGCCAGGCAGAACATGCAAAGTGCAATCACGTCTCTGCCGCTCCTTAATTTTGTGATTGGAGAATGAATGGAATGAAAGGACTAGAAATAAAGGCCACACTCTGGGCTTGAAAAGTTAATACACACCCCAGATGGGAGACGTGCGGTGCAAAACCCCCCCAAAAGGCAATGATGGAGTTTTAAGAGCTGACAGGAGCCGAGGCTTCCCTGGGAGATACACCACCCGGAAGGAGGGACGTCATCCACTGTTGCCCAGGACAAGTGCATCCAATTCACTTTTTAGAAGACGAATGGCCTGTTGGAGTGGCAAGGCGACGCGCCTATCGCAGGCCATACAATTCGAGGCTCGGATGAAGGAGATGGAAATGGTTATCCTGTAGCAAGACTCAAAGCCTTCAAGAACTTCAAGGACTGTCTCGAGACAGCGAAGCTACACTCAGTGCCTTAGTCGGAATTAGGATTTCGTATGATCCAACGATGGCTTGAAAGGACCTTGAACATGATGTGGTCTCTTTTTTTCCCCCTCAAAAACTGAGTGCTTGAGAGAACTAAGGACTAAGTCCAAGCAGGTGGCAACTGAGTCAAGACTTAAATCCAGCTCTTCTGGACTCCAAAGCCAGTGGCTCTCTACCATAGTCCCAACAATGAAAAAGAGTATTTTAAGAATATAAAATTAGGGATTCCTGTTGTACAAGTTGTTCACTCTCCCGAGATTCTGGTAGTGGTAGCCTTAGATCCTGGATTTCTCCATTTCCCATGGAGGTCCCATTTCCTAATTCATAAAACATTAAGGGGTCGGATGATACCCCCTCCTTGCTCCAAAAAAGGAGTATGGTGGCAGTGGTCTTGGAAAGACCTGATTTCATGTGCTGTCTGACTCCATGATCCAGGCCAAAGAAATCAACATTCTCTTTTCCTTAACTTTTTCATATGTAGAATCATAAAAGTCATTTTGAAAGCACTTTATTGATCCTAAAACATCACAAATCCAAGTTATCCATCAGCCACCTTCCTCGGAAATCAAGGAAAATCTCCTGGGCTCAAGTTTTTAAATGTTTATGCTTCACTATTGTGTAATCAACATAGCAAGAGAAGCATTTCCTGTCCAATTAGCATTATGCTGTGAGAATGCACACATCTGCTTCCTAGAATTCCAGTGGCTGCTCCCTCCGATATGGCCTTTGAGAAGACTGGACGCCCAAGATCTATCTTGAAACATTTGAAAAAATGGATTTCTGGTGCTTCTGGGTTCCAAGAGTCAGAACAAAAAGCCGGATCAAAGTTAGGTAAATTTAGTCTTACTAAAATGAAAAACATATGGAGCAAATCCAAAGTGGGAAGGGTGGCGAGTCTCCGTTCACTGGAAATCTTCAAGATGGTGGCTGAGTGAACAAGTAAGTCAGTGGGGACTCCTACTGTGCATAGTTATAGCATCTATGAACTCCCTTTCAACTCTAATTATCAACAGGTAAAATCAAAAAACGTATGGTCAGGAAACCATGGATGGTGCCAAAGTCCCGAACTGGTTTAATTTCAGTTATTCTTCCTAGCTGTGTGACCCTGAGCAAGTCATTTAATATCAAATGCTCTTCTTTGGAACCAATACTTAATATTGATTTTAAGAAAGAAGGCAATGATATTTTTAAAAATTCAGTTTTCCTATGACAATTCTAAGAATCTAGCTTCATAAGGGTACTTTTAAACTATCCTTCATATTTTAAATATATGCTACATGTATTCCCATGAATTGATGGTAGAATGGATACAACATGGTAGCAATTATACTCATTTTAGCATTGTTTAAATATTCTTCATTGTTTCTATTTATTTGGGTGTGGATTTCCCCCCCCTGTGGATCAATTGATCCTCTTAATGGTCCCCACTCCCAGTATGAGTCCCAAAGGGTTCTCCAGTTATACTTCTACTTCAAACCTTCTATCTCAAAACCATGGCTATTTCAATACATTTGGCCTATTGGATTCTATGAAAGCTGCTTCCAAATGTATTCAAGATAAAATATCCAGTGTTTTGCTTTGTTTTCTTGGAGGGGGGGAAGAAATCATACTTCACTACCGATTCATAAATTCAGTTTCAATCCAACAACTTCTATTTTCCTGGATTAATTTTTTTTCCCTTGGATAAAGAATCTTAAATGTCCAAGACTTTAGGATATAGTCAATTCAATTATTTTTAACTTTTGAAGTGAATTATTTAGGTAACTAGACAGTACAAAAGGCCTGAATCCTTTCTCAGGAAGTTGGAACTTAAAACCAAACAAGCTGAGCATATAAAACTATATTAGCCTAAATAATTTGATTTTATGTGGAAAATACATTATAAATTATTTCAAGGAAGTAACATTCATCAGCATAATTGTAAATTGCAATTTTATTATCCATCCCTTAAGACCGAAATGTCATGTAAAGTGCCAGTTAGTAATACTTTCCAACAGAACATGTGCTATGCCTCCATTTTCTGATTTTTAAAACAAATGCAGTAAAGGAGGGCACCTCTGATTCTTCTATATTTACCCAATATTTGCTAAAACTTTAACTTGAAAACAGTGGCTTTCAGTAATGCCTTCCAGCTGACCAAATGCTAAGCCCAGTGGAGATCGCTCTGATCAGCTCTTGTATTATAGGCACCGCGGAGCCCATTTAGAAGAAATCAACTTCCAATCAATCAGAAAAAAAGCCTCAAGTGCTCATTAGACTTGTTCATGCTGACTAAAAACCATCATGCAGTGACGTGAAGACCTTTCATCAACATGGAACATAGAGTTTCTAACTATCAATATAATTTAGTATTAAGTTTCATAACTCAGAAGGTAGAGTACCACAAACCATTTTCTAATTCATGCCAAACTATGCCCGTACTCCATTTCCTACAGACATGGATCAGTAAGTGCTAGCCTCCAAGAGAGCCTTTTCTCAAGAATGGAAAACTTGCGTGGGCTTCTTCCCTGATGCCAAATGCGTGGGGTCTTGCTACCTCTCAAGGCATCTGAGACAAATGAGTAGCTCCACAGCCAATGAACAATCCTACAAACGCTCCCACAGCAGCTCAAAATGAAATGTCTATGTCCCAGGATCCAAACACAGAGAGGGCAAAATTATAATGACTGAAGGGGCGAGGGCAGCCACATAAAGGGCTGTATGTAGGGAGCAGGAAACAAGTCCTAAGAAGCAGCCCAAAAAAGCCAGGCAACGCAGCATGGTAGGCTGATGCTTCTGGCCATGACAAACTGTTGGTAGGCCAAAGAGGGCAGGGAAGGGCGAAAGGAAGCAGCTGCTCTGCCTAGCCCTGTGACTGGGGACCTAACAAAAATAGTTTTCATACACCTCCTTACTAAGCCCTCCCTCTGCACACGTCCAAGCCCGGCAACACTCTTCTAGAAAGTAAGGGCTCATCTTGTACCTAAAAAACGACTAGGAAGCCACTGAGGAGCAGTAGCAACTGTCACCCTGATCTGGCATTATCCGATTCCCCCACACTGCCATTTTCAAAAACAGTTGTTTTAGTCAAGATGCTCTGCTTCATTAAAATAACAAATAAATGACATGGGGAGTTGGGGCTTGAATTTCACCCTATTAGCCGGATGCTCAGCCAGCTCCTTCCTATGGTCAACACCTCTACTTAAAGCTGAACAACTCATTTCAACCACATCATAACTAAGGATAGCTTGTGAATTTGCTACATGCTCTTCAGAGAAAGGCAGCCCTTACTTGAGCTACTTATTTTAGCTATGAAACGTTAGCACATCTTCACATTTAATTTTATAAGGCACTGAGGTATACCACCAAATTCATATCATTTCTCGTATTCTGAGTTATAAAGTAGAAAGCCATTGGAAAGATGTCTATGTGTGCATATTATATCCTACCACACGAATACTCTAAACTTAAAATTAGTGCATTTTAGACTTTTAATGGGGTATTATAATTTGAAGTCCATACCCTTATTTCCCCTTCACTGTGGATGGTTTTGATGCGGAGACAAATTTAAATTTCACATTGTTGTAGGCAATAGGAATCCAATTTCAACATACAATACCCAAGGAAGGGTTTTAAGATACTTTATAACATAATAAAATTGAGTCTGATTTATGCTCCTAAATAACATCTCAAACATGCAAGAACTCTAGGAGAATTTTGTTTTAAAAGGAGCTCCAACTTCCCCCAAGCCCTGCACATCAATGCTGGATTTACAGTTTTATTTATAGAAAACAAAACAGCTATACCGATGAGATCTACATAGAGCATTATTCATTATAATGATATTTACAGTTTTAAGCAACACCCTGGAAAAACAGGACAGCTTCAATTTTACAACAAAGAAAGGAAACACATATATAAAGACAACTGTTGACAGAGTTCAACATTACAAGAGGACTATCCATTCTTGATACAAAACCCCTGGAATCGCTTGGCTGGACAACTAGAGCTTCTTAATCTGACTGTCCAGGTCATTAAAATATGGATGGTTCAATGCCATTTTGCCAGAAATTCGCTTGGCAGGATCATAGACCAACATTTTCTGAAAAAGAAAGAAATGGATACTTATTCAGGAAGTTGTACCAGAGAAATTATCTATTTAAATTTTCTATTAATGTCTATCAACAAGCATTAAGTTAAAATTCAAGCATAAATATTTTAAACTAATCAACTCCAAACAGCACAAATGTCTCACTTCAGGAAATTTTTAATGCCACCCAATGCCAGCCTTAACCAAGAGCACTAATTAAAAGAAAACAAGCCCCCTAAAATTCATCAGTGCTAAGAAATCCTAAGTGCCAACACTCCTCCCCTTTTGTTGTTACTGTTAATGTGAAAACACAAAAGCATTAAGATCATAGTTTACGAGCAGGGATATAAATATAGGCGAGGAAAAAATAAAAAATTTTGGCTAAGAGAAAGCGATTTGCAAGAGTAATTTTAAGCTGCTTTTGCAGGACTCATGGCAATTAATGGCAGTTGTTTCAATATTGCTTAAAGTATGCCTTAAACAACAAAGGGTAGATGGCTGTGAGGAGGAATGCATCAGATCATATATTCCAGTTTACTAAGTAGTAGGCAAAAATCAATTAACACACTGAATAAAAAAAGAAGGATGGCAGTAAGTCGGGCTAGACTGACCAGAGACATTAGTTTCACATTAGAACAAGCACCTTCCAAATACCCTTGAAATCCTAACGTAGCATACAAACATGGTACACAGATAGACAGACGAACTCCAGGCACACACAAGTCAGACAATGTCTAAGGCAAACAGGAACACATCACTCGGTCCTGGGTTGCCGTCAAACATTGAGCCCCCAAAGCAGTTAAAGCAGATGCTTCCACAATGGCTGAACCAGCCAATGGATGTGTATAAACAGAAGGGAACGTTATCCTCCAGGTAAGGATGAATGAGAAAGTGCTGGGCCTGAGAGGAGCAGGAGCAGGAGCTTCCACTGAATACCACCAGACCCCTTTTCTTGGCAAGAGCTGCCTATGCTTGCGGGAGACGGGCGGGGGGAATCCATGCACACGATGGTGGGTATCTTCCAGCAAATATGGGATGAGCTGGTTTCGCTTAACTATCTTCATTTGTGTCAAGGGAAGGCTCCCGGGGTGGGCTGCACATCCCAACCAAATGGCCATGGAGGTGTTTGTCTTTTTTAAATCAACTCCCCATTGCTGGGTCGGGGTAGGGGCTCAGCAGGAGGGACAGATTCTAAACAAAAACAAATCCTTTGCTTTTTAACACTAGGGAATGGCTCACAGCCCGGACAGACAAGGAGAGGGGACAAGCAGCCCACCTAAAATGGGGTGTTTAGGTAAGACGGCCTCTGGTGGTCCTGTGAACTAACCTGTACAAGCACAGACACAGCAGTCATTTTCACTCTGTGTTTGGCAACAAAACACGCTAGAAGATGCAAGCAGTGAATGACAAACGATGACAAATTAAAGAAAGAACCTTTAGTCATCGTGTCCACAAAATAGCCACTGGATGCGATCAGGCCCTGAATATGGAAAGCCAAGTTGTGGATGCCCGAGTGCCCCCTAAGGCTTCAATGAGAAGATGCACCCTGCCGGAGGGGCGGATGGAGTCACGCTTCACAGAATCGGACACCGGATTCTCCTAGCATCTCTTTTCAACTCCAGGCCACAACAGTCGCTTCCTTCCTGACTGAGCGGGTGGGGAGCAGGGCCAGAAAGAAGCAGAGACACCAGAGACTGGTCGCGGCCCGTGTTGTGCTGCCAAAGAACTGGAAACAAAACAGATGCCCAAACCGATATGTGGATGTAGCGGCGCGGCTGCCGCCCCACAAGGAACTATGAACAGGAATGCTGCCGGGGCGTGGGGGTTCTACAGCCTGATGTAAACCAGTGAGCTGCGTGACCAGAAGACCAGGAAACCCAGCCTGACGCGCTATAAGCGTCCGTCGCTCCTTGTTGGGGAGCTGGCAGACCCCAAGCACATTCCCCTCAGAGGTGACCGCTTGTCTGCTTTAAGGAAGGGCTCAAAAACAATTAAACCACAACAACAACTGAGAAAAACTTTGTAAACACCTGATCACACTGATCAGTTCAAAAGACAGAAGACCAAACACGCCCCCATCTTTGGCCGCGGTGGCCCATTTACATGCAGCAACAATGGCGGGGTTTGTTCTGCTGGACTCTTGAGCATCTCTGGGGAAGTCTGTCTTCCTTTCTTTGGCTGAGGTCAGGGGGAAGAGCTCAGTGGGAGGGACAAACAAAGGCAAGAACAAGTCATTTCAATTTTAAAACTTAAGGAATGGCTCACTGCACAGACAAGGAGAAGGTTGTTTTAAATGATAGTCATTTTCTTCCTTACTGGAAATGTGGAAGAAGGACTAGAAGAACAGAGACAAAAGCTTACAGTAAATATCTGTTAAACTTTTTCTAGTGAATTCAAGGGAAACGGTGTAAGCAATAGTGTTAAAGTAAGAACCCTGGACAGGAGCAAGCTCAGAAATGAAGTGAGGATAGCACAGATGAATGGAAGAACAGACACCTTAAAGAAATGAAACACTAACTGGAGATGGGAGAAAGGAAGAGAATTAAAGCGTGCCTTGCTAATAAGAGTTAATCCTTTTTTCTCTCCTTAAATCTTACAGGGATCTCGAAATTTCAGTATTGCGAATGCAATCACTTCTAGACCGAGCCCTTTAAAAAAAAATCAGTAACACTCTGAACAGTGAATAAACTTAAACTTTTTAGATAAAAATTTGATGATTAGTTATAGGGAAATAATACAGCGCAAATGCCAAAAAAGGAAAAGGGAAATGTCAGATCAGAAAGAACAAACCCTCATTACTGGAAGCTACTCAACAATTACTTTGCTGAACCACTCCCAGCTCTTTATGGCCTCCTGGCTCTATTAATTACCTGTTATTTCCACTTCCGCTTCTCCTCCTCTTCCCCCCCCCCTCCAGGGCACCCACATCTCTTTTCTTTTTATTGCCCAGCATTCCCAGCCTCCAAATCTTGCCCTGCTTTTCCTACTGAATTCCTCCAAGTACCACCACATCAAAACGCTCCTCGATTCAAGAGCCAGAAAACCAAGATCCTTTTTTACTGTAAGGCTGGAAAAAATACCTACAACTTCTTGCACCCCAAACCAAAACAACCTCCTCCCCAATCACACTCAAAATGAAAAGACCCCAAATGAAGGAGCACCCTAAATAAAGTACAGAAAAGAGCTTAACCCCGATATGCAGCTGTAGGTAACACAGGCCATGTCTAACATACACATCTAAAGTGAAAAGATGCCTGAAGCAGGAGCTTCCAAATTAGGCGTTTGCCGCCACTCCGAGGCCCGAAGCCCCCTCCCAGCCGCGCTACTCACAGAGAGCAGGTCGATGCCGTTTTCATCCAGGTTCTTGACGTGCGACGTCAGACTGCCTGGCTTCCACTTAGGGAACGTATTCTTGTAATCCTGCAGCGACTCCACTTCCGGCCACACTTCGTTATTCGGAGTCCCCAAAGCCCTGCAACACAGAAGTCAGTGAAAGGCGGGGAGCGCCCTTCCTCCCGAAGCACGTCGAGTCCCCACATGGGAACGCTGCGCTACCTGAAGATGCGGAAGAGCTGGTCGATCTCGGAGTCTCCGTGGAACAGCGGCTTCTTGGTGGCCAGTTCGGCGAAGATGGTGCCGATGCTCCAGATGTCCACCGGGGTGGAGTACCTGGCCGAGCCGAGCAGCACCTCCGGAGACCGGTACCACAGCGTCACCACCTGAGGGGAGAAGGCGCTCCTTCAGTTATGTTAAGCGGATCCTTGTTGGAAGGAGACTGGTCAGAGCCTGCGGGTCGAAGCAGCCCCCAAAGGAAGGGCAACATCACTTCCTCTTTTGGGAAGGTTCTGAAAAGCCGCGACGGCCCCAGACATTAAGCCTCAGCCCTACCCAGCCCAGCGAGGGGCCTTTTCATCTTAAAGTAGTTTTTTTGTATTGAAAAATAGAAAAGCCATTTTCTAGCTCAAGGACGCTGCAGCACCAGACAGCCGCCGGGCCTCGGTTCCTTCTCCAGGTCAGACCCAGACCCAGATGCCGCAGTGCTTCTTCTCTCCTACACGCAACTTTACCAAGGAGGTGCTGGGCAGCCCCTCGAGCTCTGGGGGGCCCCCTAGGGGAGGCCCCCATCCGGGGGTCATGAGCCTCCTTCGTATGGAAAGGAGGCAGAAGTCCTAAAGGCCCAGGGCGGGCTGGCTCTCGAGAAGCCACACTGAGCTGCCAGGCCGATCACAGCCGGAATGTCTCCTCCAGAGGGAGACTTGCCTTGGCTCCGTCCATCCCTCCTACCATCCCTTCCAAGCGAAGCCCCAAAGGCAAGCCCTGGGTCACTGCTCTCCACCCTCCCAGGGTAAGGGGGAGCGATCAGATACGCTCGCCCCACAGAGAGGCCAGACCAGGCACAGGATGGGCCGGGACAGCCTGGGGTAAAAGGGAGCACTGCCGCCTCAACAAGTCACAAGCATCCCCCAGAGCTGGAAGGGCCCCCGGCCAAGCCCTTTAAAGAACAAAAAAGTGGGGCTCAGGAGGGGAAGGGGTGGGAGGGGGACAACCCCAACACCGTTTCGTCTCTGATAGTGAAATTTCGTGTGCGGGTGTGTGTGGGCCCCCACAGCAGAGCTCGGGGGGTGGGGGTGGTCCAACACAGCATCGGTGTTGGAGCTGGAATCCCTGCCCTTGGCACTGCCTCCACATTCCTCCCTGGAGCCAGACCCTGGCGGCCGTTCTCTCCTTCCTTCCTCAGTGTCCCTCTCTGATCTGACCCCTGCCTTCCCCCCCCAAGGGGCCTCCTGACACCCCCCTCCCACTGTGGAGTCTCCAGTTCCTCCATGACCCTGCCTTGGTCCACCCTTCCCAACAGCCTATGACCTCAGAGCCTCCTCATCCTTCTGGCCCAGGGGCTGCACCGCTTCCCTCTGCTACTCTGGGACCTCTTAATGACCCCTCTGATCTCAGTCCTTTGTACCCGCCATACCCTGCCAAACCCCAACTCAAGAATGTAGAAGCAGCCACTGCCCCCTCCCAGGCCCGGCGGCCACGTTACGGTGGTTCAGGGCTCGCCGCCCCATTCCCAGCCTACCTCATTAGCCTGCTGACTGGCCCTCCCAGCTCCAGGGTCACCCCTCAAGCCCTCCATTTCTTTCCAAGCTTCTTCTATCACAGCACCCCCCTCTCCAGGCCCTGGGACTCCATTCCCATCTCACCCTGTCTGTGCCCCCCCCTTCTCTTTCATCAGCCCGAGGCTATCTTCTATACCCCCCCACCCCAAAGGGGGCTGCATTTCCCAGATACCTGAAGACAACAGTAAAGCCCTGGGAGGGAGTCTACCTGCCAAGACCAACCAACCACAAATCACTTCCACACAAATAAAGCCAGCTCTACACAAATGGAAAAGTATCCACGGGCACAGCAGTCAACTTTCCTCTCATGCTTGGGCCCTCAGGGAAGCCCCGGCGGCCCGGCATTTAATGAGGTCTGACAGGCCCTCGGCGGCCCCCAGGTTTCAGGGCATCCAATCAGGAGAAGGGACCTCCCAGTCTCCCCTCTCTGATAAGGAGGGCTAAGGTGGCAGTTTGGGGGGCTCCATTCATTCTGCATCGGCTGCTCTGACCCAAGAATATCAGGCTTCCCCTGCAGAAGCTCATCCCCAGGAAGGCCACCACCATGTCTGACCCAGTTTCAATCCCTACCGCCTTCTTGTGCCCTGCAGGCATATCAGTGCCTTCCCATAACCTTTCTTGAGCGAGGGCTCAAAACTGCCTAGTGGAACCCTTCACACTCCATAAGTCACCCTGTGTGCCCCCCCCTCCCCCGCTCCCCCTGCCCCTTCAGCCTGTCTTCCCTCACTTGATCTAAGCTCTGGGAGGGCAGGAACTGTCTCTTTCTATTTGTAGCCCCAACCCTCACAACAATGCCTGGCCCACAGGAAGTGCTTAATCAATGTTGACCAACTATTGATCAAGGGGACCACACTAAGAAGCGGGGCTCTAGCCAACCATTTGGTCGCCTGACTATCCCAACTCCACTTAAACAAGGAAAAAGGAGACAGTTTTAGGAGAAAATGCTTCCTTTCACTATAAGTAAGGAATTTTTTTTAAAGCACAAATTGGGAACAAATTTTTAGAACAAATTTCTCTGATAAAAGGTCTGATTTCTCAAATGTATAGAGAACTAACTAAAATTTCTAAAAGAAGCCATTCCCCATTTGACAAACAGTCAAAAGATATAAACAAGTAGTTTTCAGATGAAGAAATCACAAGCTATCAATAATCATAAGAAATGTTCTAAATATCTTAATTAGAAAAATGCAAATTAAAATAACTCTGAGGTATCATATCACACCTATCAGACTGGCTAATATGACAGTGAGGAAAATGATAAATGTTGGAGGAAATGTGGCATTGCTGGTGGAGTTGTGAACTGATCCAACTATTCTGGAGGGCAATTTGGAACTATATCCAAAGGGCTGTAAAACTGATCCTTTGATCTTGTAATACCACTACTGGATCTGTCTGTATCTCAAAGATATCATAAAAAGGGAAAGGATCTACTTATAAAAACAGATTTATAGAAGCTCTTTTAGTGGCACTAAAAATTGAGGGGATGTCCATCAACTGGGAAACAGCTGAACAGATTGTGGCATATAATGGTGATGGAATACTATTGGGCTATAAGAAATGATAGACAAGATGATTTTGGAAAAACCTACATGAACGGATGCAAGAGAAAGAAAACTAGGAAAACACTGCATAGTAACAGCAATACTGTGGAATGACCAACTGTGAAAAACTTGGCTACTCTCCACATTACAATCCAGAACAATTCTGAGGAACTTATGACAAAGAATGCTCTCCATCTCCAGAGAAAGAACTGGTGGGGCTGGAATGCAGGTCAAAGCAGACTACTGTTTGCATTACTTTATTTGTTTTCATTTTGGGTTTTGGTTTTCGGTGAGTATTCTCTTATGACAGTGACTTAATATGGAAGTGTGTTTTGTATAATACATACATAACCCAGATCAAATTGCTTACTATTTCCAAAAGATGGGGCGTGGAAATGAGGGGGACAATTTGGATCTTATAATTACAGAAAACATGTTGAAAATTGTTATATGTAATTGGGAAAATAAAATATTTTTTAAAATAAATAAAAATGAGCAGTCAGGTGGCGCAGTGGATAAAGAGCCAGGCCTAGAGTTAGGAGGATCCAGGCTCAAATCTGGGATAAAAATACTTCCAAGCTGTGTGACACTGGGCAAGTCACTTAATGTCCATACTGATTTGAAGACAGAAGGTAAAGGTTTTAAAATCCTAAATAATAAAGCAAATGTAAAGCCAATCTACAAGATAGTTAGAAAATATCAATTTTAGAATAAGAAAAAATTCTTTCAATTCTTCTTACCTCATGTGTATATACCCTTATAGGTATTCCAAAGGCCCGTGCAAGTCCAAAGTCGGCTAGCTTAATTACACCTTTATCATCTATTAACAAATTTTGAGGCTTCAAATCTCTGTGAAGAACTCTTCGTGAGTGACAAAAGACAATGCCTTGTAATATTTGGTACAAATAACTCTGAAGAAAAATGAAAATAAATTAGAAATGTAGCTCAAAGAAATTGCATAATAATTTAATAACCATAAATAGTTATCCACTTAAGCCTTATCAGAGCCATTTTTTGGTACATCATTCTGCATTATAAAACATGTTTATATAGTTATATTATAGGGACATTCGTCTTTTTGAAGTTACAATATAACCCCCCCATTGCAACTTTAAACTCATTCAATACTTTCATCACTTTAATTTCTTCTCCATTAGAACCTTTTGTGCTGACATGTTATATAAAAATCACCAAAAAAACCCATACTTAAGCGCCTGGGGTCCTGAAAGCTGATAACCACTATTAATGAAAGGATATTATCAACAAAGCTCAATTTTAAGTACAATTTATTAGGGTCCTTCTTGCTAAGGACTAATCATGAAGAACCTCTTCATCAAAAATGTTTGGGGAACTTTAAAAGGATTTCTGCTCAGGCAGAAGCAGTCAAAAGCACTTAAACTGCCAAAACTAAATGCCATCTACAATATAATAAATACAGTAAATAAGATGTCACATAAATTAAGAGCTTAGTAAAAATATCAACAGAAAACAGGCAATTCATGTTATAATTAATTATTCTAGCATGTGTAAGAAGAGATTACTTATCCTCACATAAAGGACAAAATTCCAACATCAAACTATAAAGGACACAACTGACCCTTAGAAATTTACAGAGTGGTAGAATGACCTAAGTCACTATTATGTCACATGACAATCAAGACCTCTTGGTATTTACTTCATGGAGCCCAGGAGGAAACAAAACAGTTGTGCCCGGTTTCTACGAATCTATCTTTATAGAAATGGGCCTGGGAAGAGGTTGGGATTTGGATGGACAAAAGACTGTTCTTTGTTCTACCCATAACACCAGTCCTCCCTCTCAATTGAACAGTGAGAGCAGGCATTATTTCTTTTTCTACCTTTTTATACTGGATGCTCAGAACTAAGCCTGATATGGAGTAGCTGCCCAGAAATGCTTGAATGATTGCTCATGCTCTCCTAGTTTGAAAGGCATGAGGAATTAGGTTCCAAGTAGTACCACAAACCAGGAAATACTCATTATAAGTTCCAGCTTGGAGAGAATAAACTATAAGGAATGAATCAGTAAATACTTGAAATTCAGCTTCCCATTCCAGAATCAGAACAGGAAGAGACCTTTGCAGCCAACTCAATACAAACTGAACGCCTTTTACAGCATAATGGAAAGGTGGTCCGCTGGCCTGTAGTGAAAGGGAACCCACCACCTCCCAAAGCAGCCCCTTCAACTTTTGGAATAACTCTAATGGAAAGCATATTTTGTCCTAATGGCAAGCTTGCCTCCATTCTACCTTCAACAAGACTAATCCCTCCTCTGCCTGACAGACCTTCAGATACTAAAATAGCTATTCTGTCCCCCACGCCAACACTCCCAGCTTCTTCTTTCTACCAGTCCTCATATGGCCCATTACAGACTGTCCTCTTCTGGAAGCACTCCAGCCAGTCAGTGCCCTATCAAAAGGAAGCCCAGCCGTTTCTAACAAAAATCAGTATCTACTAACCAACTAGTAGGAATAGCCTTACTTTAACAAGGGAAGAATCCATATACTGGCCAGGAGGGATAGAATCCAAATACTTCTTGAGATCCATGGAAAGGAATTCAAAAATGAGGTATAGTCTAGCATCTTGCATGAGTACATCTTGAAGGCTAGAAATAAAAAGCAATCTTGTAAACACATCTTATAAATATTTCTAGTCTCTCACTTCCACAAAATACTCAAAGCTGTCAAATGGGCACGCAAGATATTTTCTGTGAAACATGCCTATGAATGGTCAAGTGTGAAACTCGTAGAGTAGTTTCTGGAAAAAACTACGAACTTCCAGAGTTGATTTCGTATTAGGGTGGTGTTGGGGATGGGATGAGATGGATTGAACTAGGCTAGTAACAAGATGTTACACTGTGGGTTGAAAACCAACCAGTTAACTCTGACCAGGGTGGAGCCTGGTCCGAGATTAACACAGAGTCCATTCAGTAACTAGGGAAGTGTTTTAATTAAATAGGAAAAGGTTAAAAAAGAAATAGGATAACCCTAATACTAAATTCCCTCTCACTAAAAGTCCCAAGGATCTAAATGTCTCCTCAAGAAGAGCCTTCATAGCTGCACTTGAATGAACATTGAGTCAGGCTAGTTTCAGTTCAAGGATCTTCTCAGGAACCACAGGTATTAACAGCAATGCACAGGTAAGGGGAATCTACCCTGGATTTTTTTTGCTTGGCAGCAAAGCCTCCCAGATGCTTGCAATCAGCAAAGCCCAGAGACTCACTGCTTCTGTGTTTTTCAGCTCAACCCTCTTTTCAACATTTCAGAATTCTTTCCCTCTTGGTCTCCTGCCTCCATCCTTTGCATCTGTGCCCTGCAGACCATCCTCTCATGATATATCCCTCTCTTACTTATAACAATGTAAAAAGTTGACTACAGGAAATCCCAACTTACAGCAAATGGAGTTTTAAAGCACTGTTTGCACACTGGCCTGATACCTGAAGGGTTTCCAAAAGAAAGAATCTGACACTATATCAAGTCCAAATATCAAGATGTTCTCTTTGCAAGAGTAAGGGAAGGGATAAAAACTTGGAGTTCCTGAAAGGGATTTCAAGAAAGGAGACACAGGCACTGGGAGAACCTCCTACACACTGGACAAGCATTTGTTGTATCTATTTTCCACTGGTAACAATGGCTTGGGCACTTACTGTTTCTAAATCAAATGGTTCACAGGCAGAGACTGGTTAGCACAGGGCTATGATGGAGGGTCTGCAGACCTGGGGCCCAAACATAGCTCTTCCTCTGTCACCATGGGGAAGGTAAGTCATTTCTCTTGTTCTACTAATATAAAAGGTTCTTTGTTGAGACACCAACATTCTTAAGCAACACCTAGCCTTTCTACAAAGCATAAACTGCTGAATACATTGTTGAAATAGAATTGTTTCAGAAAACTTTGAAGAAAAAGTATGCAAAAGTCAGTTTTAAAATGGTGTGAAAACTTTAATCGCTTTCAAACCGCAACTTTTTCCATACCTGACAATGTTGGGATGACGAAGTTCTTTCAACAGAGAAATTTCTCGAATTGCAGTACTTGGAACACCCTCTTCTTCACTCTCTAATCTGATTTTCTTCATGGCTACCACCTGGCCTGTAGTTTTATGTCGACCCTTATATACAACACCATAGGTACCTAGGACAAACAAACAAAAAGTCAATAAATATTTGCCTTCTACCAAAACAAAAATACTATCCTCCTTCCTTAAAACAAATAAAAACATTCTAAGTCAATGTAATAATTTTTTATTCCTGTGAATGTTCAACAATGTGCTATCCAATTGCTTTGCTTGGAGATTTTTACTCTTCTTTGTTAAGGAGATGACTTCCACAAAACCAAATATAGAACATAACATTTATTCAGTTAAGGGGGAGGGCTTGGCATTGACTATGTATCTGTATCATCTACTTCTGTAGTACATTTTTTTTTTATGAAAACAATGAGAAACCAGGAATGCTCCTACTTTGCTTAGGAAGGTGGCAGTGTTAGTTAAACATCGGATTTTCAGTCATAAAACACCTTAAAATTTCAAGTCAAGTCAAGAGGATCTGGTTTCAGATTTCAGCTTACGAGTCATTTATAGGTATGAACTAGGCCAGTGATGGTTAACTTTTAGAGACTGCATACCACACTATGCTGCCCTCCCCCTCCCTTACCCCAGGAAAGGGGAGGGAGGAAGCACTTCCATTAGGCTGCTGGGCAGAGGTGCAAGTGAAATGAGGAATATCCTAAGGGTTAGAATTAAGTCACTTAAATTCCCACTGCCTAGCCCAAACCACTCTTCTGCCTTGGAACAATACAAAGGATTGATTCTTAGAAGATATGAGTTAAAAAAAAAGAAAGAAAATGAATTTAGGGTTAGGGAGGGGAATGAGCACTCTGCTCCCCTCCAGCTCTGCTGCCTGTGAGCTGCCCACCTTACCTCAGACTCAGGAGGGAGAAAGTGCTCCAATTGGGCTGCTAAGCAGAGGGGCAGGTCAAGCAAAAAATGTCCTCAGGCCAGTGGAGAGGGGAAGGGGAGCAACTTGACTGAGTGCCTCTGCCTTTCTCATAATGAACTCTGACGGTGCTGGGCACCGGCCCAGAGGTCTCTACATGCCTTTTCTGGCCCAGGTGCCATAAGTTCACCACAAGGAACCTAGGCTAAGTTACCACACTTCTGGTGGGTGCCCTGGAGCTCAAATGCTATCATCTTAAATTTCCTCTTCAGTATGTAGAGGTGGGTATCATATAACTAATCCCAGGTAACTGAAATGTTATTCCTGTAACTAAATTGGAAAATGCCAAGTAGAAACAATTAGAGAGAATGGGAATACTAATAACCAACCACTGGATTTGAGTCATCCATCAGCTCTTCTCTTTCTTTATATTCTCTGAACTCCCCTGAGTTTAATTATCATCTCTGCAGATGATTTCCAGATCTAGTCTAGTCCTACTCTCCTGTTCCAATTCCCTTATTCCTATCAAGGGTACCATCATCCGTCCAGTTCACCCCCTCACTGCTTTCCTTCCTAGACCCCTGGGTTTCCTTTTCTTCTATCAAATGACTTGTCCAGTCTTACTGATTGCACGCCCCAGCATCTGCAGTGTTCTTTGCTGGCTTTTCACTCTCCTGCTAACCAAGGCTTTTTCTTCCCCCAGTATTATTTCACTTGTTGATCTCAGTTCCTATGGATTCTATGATCATCTCTATTCAGATGACTCCCATACCTACTGCACCCAAGTCCCAACCTCTCTCCTGACTTCCAGTCTCCAATCTCTAAGTACCCATAGGAATCCCAAACCAAACATCCCATAGACATCTTAAACTCAGTCGCCAATAGACCCATCTTCTTTCTTCCCGCAAACACTCCCCCTTTTCTCACTTCCCTATTACTGCTTGGGATATTATACCCTTCCAATGCTGAGGTGGGAGCTCTCTCACTCAATCCTCATATCTAACTATGCAAAGTCTTATTGATTCTATCTTCCTAATCTTTTACATTTATCCCATTTTTCCTCAGATGATGCCACCACCCAGGCCCTTCTCATCTTATACCAGGATTATCAGACTCGTACTGGTTAGCTGGGCCCAGCCTCCACTCTGGGGTCAAAACTGTTCTTCCTCAAGTGCAGGTCTAACCAAGTCACCCTATGCCCCACTAGACTCCTTGCTCTTCCTCACATGAGGATGCATTTTTCCCTGACTATCCCCCCTTGCCTGAAATTTTCTCCCTCCTCATTCTACACTTCCTGGATTCCCTGACTTCTCTCACATCCCAACCAAAACCTCATTTCTAGAAGCCTTTTCTGAACCCCCTTAATGTTACTTCATCTTTTTACCCCCTAATTGATCCTGCTTGTCATAGTGGGATACACATCATCTCTCCAATTGGTTTATGTTCCTTGAGAGCAAAGATTGGTCTTCTGTCCCTCTTTATAGTACATAACACAGTGCCTGGCATTTGGTAGGCATTTACCAAATGTTCCAGGATGATCGGTCCCTTTCTCACTGCTTGCACCCTCCCCCCCAACACTTAGCATTCAAATGTTAACAAATGTGTAGTTCTCCACACTACAGATTTTGGGAGGTTACTAAGGCCAGTCTGAAAAGGTTCATTAGTTTTTCTTTTATTATCCTGTTGAAAGTTACATAAGTGACTCACCTTCCCCAATTTTTTCTATTTTCGTGTAGTCTTCCATAGCTATTCAATATGCTGGAGACTCTGAAATGGAAAAAAAATGAAAGTGAGTCCATACCCTAAGAATTTCTACTTTTGAGAAGCCATGTAGCCCAGTCAGTGAGCTACACTGAGATGTGGGTTCAACTTCTCCCTGACCCATGTAAGCCATGCGCCTCTGAGCAATTTCCTTGGCCTCTCTGAGGCTTAATGACCTCCTTAAGACCTACCTATTTTTACATAGGTAACTATGGTGCTACTCTCTCCACATTAAGAAAATGGTTCTAACTATTTTGATTGGGAGCTAGAAAGGACTTGGATAACAGAGAATGTAGACTTGAACTGACAGGAGATTCCTCATCTAGGAATTCTTTAGACCAGTAAAGTCACAAGTCCAGTCTTGATCTCTATTAATAACTAGCCAGTAGGAATTGGGTTGTCTCTTCTTTCTCATTATGTTCAGGTAATAAGCACTCAATACTAAAGGTGAATTACTTAGCATTTTCCAAATGACTAAAAAGGTAAAACTCAAACATTAACTGACAAACACTCAAACAAGAATACAAGTATGAGCACTAGAGACATAAAGAAGTCTGATGATGGAAAAGTTTCTTCATCAAGACAGGCTGCTCAGGAAGCCAGCCTTAGAGAGCTCCCTAAAGCATATAAAGGTTAAGTGCCTTGCTTAGCTCAGAAAGCTAGGAAGTTTCAGAAGCAGAATTTGAACTCCTGATTCCAAACCCAACATTCTAACGACTCCCTCATGCTACTATTCTAAAATGATCTAGTTTGTATTTTTCCTTTGCTATTAGGTTATGATAGGATGATCATATCTGACACTTTATGTAGTATTTATGATTTTCAAAGGACTTTTAAATATATTATCATGCAATTAAGAGTTGAATTTACCATTCAAGTTGTTGTGTGTGTGAGAAAGAGACAAATGTATAACCCAGTGGAATTGCTTGTCAGCTCCAGGGGGGAGGGGGGAGGGAAAAATCATGAATCATGTAACTATGGAAAAATACCCTAAACAAAAAAAAAATTTTAAGAGAAAGAGTTTAAGTTCTTTGAGGACAGCAACAGTTGTTTTTTGGTCATATCCCTAACAATATCTAGTGTTAAGCTCATTGAATCAGTAAAGAAAAATAAATTCATAATTAAATTCCTTGACACACTGTTCAGAACCCTAGGAACCAAACCAGAGGGGTAATCCTTCCCAAAAGCTTCATGACCTTGGACAGAATATTGAGCCTCAGTGTTCTTTTTAATGTAAAGGGGCTGACATAAACTATATCAGAACCCACAATCTGACATTGTTGCTCTGTCAAATATAAATTAAGAGCCAAAATTAAATTATGGTGACACAAAAGCAATGAATATTTAGAATTCAAAGAAAGCAGGGGCAAACATATGACCTAATGCAAAAAGGAAGCAGAACCAAGGAAATATGCAGCCAGTGGCAATAATAGAAACAAAAAAACCAGCAAACTCAATATGCTTGATAGCCTTGGTCACATAGAACAATTGAAAAAGATGCATCTTCCTCCCTCTAAAACAGAGATGGAGACAGAATATCACATATACTGCTCAAATGGTTAATATATAGGTTATGGATCTGAGAGCTGGGGGATGTACCTCAGTGGCCAGCTAATGTGGTCCATATACATGGCTAGTTTCACTTAACTACCATTTTTCCTTTTTAATTTTTGCCACATAAAATGGATTTGCGTGTAGAAACACATTCAGAAATGAATGATAGAGAATTCTGTCTAACAAAATAACTGTTATCAAATTTGAAAATATAGCTAAATTTTATTAAGAAACAAACTTCAGTGGCAAACTGATGGTCCAAATTTTAAAAGTATAGCCATCAGCATTTTATTACCTTATTACAGTAGTTTGTTACATAAAACTAAAGATCACACTGGTCTTTTTATTTTGTATTCATGGTTTGGGAGGCATAGTGTCAGTCGGTAGGGTGGAGTAGGATAATCGCTTGGACTACCTTTTTCATGGTCTCAAAAGGCTGTGCTCTGCTGACTCCCAAATCCCACATGCCATCTTGTACCTCTATGCCTGGAATATTATTCTCCCTATTTATCTCCAGCTCTAAAAATGTCTCTTTCTACAATGATCAGCTCACAGACCAGGTCCTATTGGATTCCTAGTTTTCCCTCACTCCTGGAAATACTTTGTATTTACTTATCTGTGTATATAGATTGTATCCCCTCCCCCACTGCCCGTAGAATGTAAGCTCACTTAGCAGGGACCAATCTCCTGGCACTTTGATGTCAAACTCAAATAGAAATAGGGCCACCAACCCTATGTTGCAACATATTTTTATGAATTTTGTTAAATATCTCCTAGTCACACTTTAATCGTCAGGTCATGTTTGATATCTCTGGCCTAGAGAACTAAAGAGATCAAGTGACTGGCCCACCACCCTCAAGGGAAGCACATGAACTTGGGTCTTCCTAGTCAACTCCCCATTTCTAGCCTGAAGCCTCTCAAGCATTCATGCTTATCCTTTCTATCTTCATAGAAGACAAAAGAGATGTCACACATATAAATAAGGTGTCAAAGAACACCGGAGTCACACTCTCAGAGTAGCAAAGTTCTTGAACTGTTTTCTTAGACTAGAAATGTCCTTTCTAGTTTTAAAACTATTTCTCTGGAAAGAAACATGTATCATGAAAGGCTGGATACCAATTTTTAATTTATACAAATCATAAAATTTATACAACGTATAAAAGAACCTTTTCTTCCATATCCAAAATGAATGAGCCCATTCAGACAGTCAGTCAATAAACATTGAAGCTATATATAGGATTAATAGTAAATAAGGGAAGGCATTAGAAGAGGGGATAGGAAAAGACTTCCTGTAGAAAATAAGATTTTACCTGGATTTTAAAAGGAAATCAGGGAAGCCTGGAGGTGGAGATGAGAAAGCATTGGGGATGGTCAGAGAAAATACCCTGAGCTAAAAGATGAAAGTGTCTTCTCTGAAAAATAGCCAGGAGGCCAATGTCTCTGGACTGAAGAACATGTAGCAGGGGATGAGAAGTCTGGAAAAGTAGGAGGGAGCAGGATTATGTAGGCCTTTGAAGACCAAACAGATAGATTTTTTAATTTGATCCTGGAAATGACAGGGAGCCACTGGAGTTTACATGACAAGAGAATAATAATTGAGAAAAGGCCATTGGATTTGGCAATTAAGAGAGATTAGTAACTTTAGAGAGTGCAATTCAAGTAAAAGGATGAGCTCAGAAGCCAGACTGTAAGATGTTGAGAATAAGAATAAAGTTCATATATATGAGATATAAGATATATAAGAATATCTTATATTCTTATACTATATATATATAATAATAAAGAATAGAATTAGTTCAATATGAAAATGTCAGTCTTGTGTTCAATCAATTAATTTGTCTTATTTTTCTTAATTCTCAAAGTTTTTAGGCAAATATCCTTTGCAAGTGGTTTGTGTAGCCGAGAGTTATCTTCTCACAGGCATGAGCTATCCATTTCTTAGAAGGACAGGGTCAGTTATGCCTTCTGCTTCCTTTTTATGAATCATATCTTGGCTGTCCAGAAAACTGATCTGGAAGATTCTTTGGACACAAATAATATTTAAACACTCTATTAAGGACATTGATCAATTGTGTAGCCATGGACAAGTTATTGAGACTTGGCTTCTTCCTTTGGCACTTGCATCACCAGCTATAAGTATCAAATGGAGACAGGTATTTTCTATTCAAGAGCAAACCCTAATACCTTCCTGCATTTTGCAAACTTTTCTAACATGCCTTGGGCTTCTCCCAGTGCTCTGTGTAGAGATTTCAGCTACAGGTTTTCCTATCAAGGTATGCCCTTAGATCTCACTGGGCCTCAGCTGACTCACCCATAAAACAAACCTATTTAACCAGATCTCTTTCAGCCCTAAACTCCACTATCTAATGGCCTGCCCTAAAGAATACCAGACTTGCTAGCTAGATGACCCTTGTACCAGGTCACTCCAGTTCTCAAAACTTTAGCTTCCCCAAAACAAAACAGGAATGACCATTTTTTAATAATCTACCTTGGCAAACTAATGATCCTGGATAAAATGATAGGTTTGAGTTGGAAAGAATCCAAATGATAACTGCCCAAAGGATATAGGTATAGGTATATTCCTAAAGAAGAAATCTAAGCTATCAATAGCCATATTTAAAAATGTTCCAAAAGCAAATTAAAACAATCACAGTTACACTGCATATTTATCATTGTGGTAAAATTGGCAAAAAAGAAAATGGCAAATGCTAGAGGGCATTGGAGGAAAACAGGCACATTGATGCACTGTTTGTAGAGCTGGTAATTGGTCCAACCATTCTAAAGTAACTTGGAAATATGCCTCCAGAGTTACTAAAAAACTGTGCTTACTCTCTGAACCAGCAATACTTTATACTGGTATAGTCCTATACCCCAAGAATATAATTAAGGAAAGGATATATAAAATATTTCTAGCTCTTTTTGTAGTGGCAAAGAACTAGAAACCAAGTTAGGGGAGGAGGCATCAATTAGAAAATGGCTGAACAAATTATGTTATATGAATACAAGGACTACTACTATGCTGTAAGAATCAATCAACAAACATTTATTAAGCACCTACTTATGTGTCAGGCACTGTTTAAATGCTAGAGATCCCAAAAAAGGCATTAGACAGTCTCTGCCCTAAAGGAGCTTACAATCTAATGGGAAAAAAAATGTAGAAACTTTTAGAGAAACATGGGAAGAGATAAGAGTAAAGGAGATTCCAGGAAGCAGAACCACATTTTAGATAATAAGCCATTCTGCAAGAGCTGAGAACTGCAATGACTAAAGGATCCCAGAAGTCTGAGCCTGGCACCCACTCCTGAGAGGTCTAAGGACAGAATGAGGGGAGAAAGGAGAGGGAATAGACAAAGCAAATAAGATTTAATTGTCCTTTGGGGTTTTCTTGGTTTGTTTTCCCAACAGGATAAGGTAGACATAGGGAGAAATATATATATCTATTTTGAATTTGGAAGGTTTGTTTTTTTTAAACTTTTACCTTCCATATTAGAATCAATACTGTGTATTGGTTCTGTGGCAGTGGTAAGGGCTAGGCAATGAGGGTTAAGTGACTTGCCCAGGGTCACACTGCTATTACTGTTTGAGGTCACCTTTGAACTCAAGATCTCTCCAGGCCTGGTTCTGTATCCACTAAATCACTAAGCTGTCCCAAAAGTTAGAGATCTTGTCCAAGTCCCTTACCAAACAGTAGAATATCAGACACTGGGGCCCAGATAGGCCACTGAGACAGCAATTTTCAAGATTTCCCAAGAATAAATGTACCGATGGGGCTCCAAGGTTGTCACCGAAATGGATCTTGCTAATGGTGGCTGGGACAGCGCCCCCAATAGCCACCTCTCTCCAAGGGCTCCCCCCTTGCTGCCTATCTCCGGGGGTGGCTAGGTATAGTCCAGAATGTCAGAGTGCGAGAATCTTGAGGGCTCCTCAGTACCTCTGTTTTCCTGGGGTTGCCTAAGGCCCGAGGAGGCCCCTGCTACCACCCATGGGGGTCACACGCTTACGCTCCCTTCCTCTTGTGGGCTCCGCTATACCCCTCTTTTCCAAGGGGAACCTAAGGCCTGGCAGGGGGTGGGGGTGGGGTCCCCTGCCACCCATGGGGAGGGGGTGTGCGCGTGCGCGCGCACAAACACAAACACTTCCTTACTCGGTGCCAGGAGCCGGGCGAGGCCGCAGGTCCCACAAGGAGTACGCCCAGCCCCTTCCCAGCTTCAGTGGCTCCGGGCTCCGAGCCCGCCTACCCCCGCAGGGGCAGCGCTGCCCAGCGGGGAGTCCCTCTGCACTGAAAGGGAAGAACGCGGGGCACCTGGGCACATGGCCCCCGTGCCGCGAGCTCGTGCTTGGAGATCCTAGCCCGCCCATCTCCCCCCTTCCCCCACCCCGCGCTTGCTCCAGGCAAGAGGGAGCCCAACAAGGTCCTAAGTGGGAGGGCCCTGGAGCCCCGGAGACGCCGCGCCCCAACTTTGCAGAAGAGGAGACTAAGGCGGGGGGGGGGGTCCGTCACCCCATGCGGATAGGGATGCCCCTCTGAGGCTCCGTTGGCCCCACTCCCTCCTCCGACCCAGTCACGGCTTCCTGACCCCGCTCCGGGACCCGCTTACCTAAGGAGGCCGAGGCCGAAAGGATAGCAACAGCACTGCAAAAGCGTCTGGCCCACCTCAGCTCCGGGGACGCCGACTGAGGCCAGTTTCAAACTCAGCGCGCTAAAGTGTCTCCGCTCCGCCAATCAGCGCGCCCGTAGTCTTTCAAAGCGACCAATCAGAGCGAGGACACGCCTCCGCTCGCTTTCCTGGGGGGGGCGGCGGCGCGAAACAGCGGTGAAAAGGCGGCGACCGAAAATAGGAGGACGGGCGCCAATTGAGCCCGCCGCAAGCGTCGCGAGCTCGCTTTGGTCCCGCCCGCAATTCTAGTCTCGTAGTTTCTCGTCGGATGCAAACTGCGTGGTAGGGCGATATTTGTTCCCTTGAGGGTTTGGGAGCTATTGAGCTAGTTCATAAAGCGTCAAGGGACATATATCATTCATAACTAGCATTGATGTAGCGCTTTAAGATTTGAAGAGCGCTTTACAGATAATAACGCGTTTGATCCTCACAACAAGGAAGCAGTTACTATTATCCCCATTTCAGAGATGAGGAAACTGAGGCAGAGGTTGTGACTTGCAGAGCTGGGGTTGCATAGTTAATTAGTGTCTGAGGAAGGTTTGGACTAGTCCAGGGCTCTATTCCCGGAGCCACCTATGATCTGGAAAGAGTCATAGACTCCAGATTAGGGAATCTTAACCTGGAGTCTGCAGAACCAGATTTCTTTCTATAGAATTCATTTCCTTGGTCATTCTCTTTCATGTTATGCATTTAAAACATTATTATGAGGGTTTAAGTTCAAATGTGACCTCAAATACTTCCCGTGTGACCCTGGGCAAGTCACTTAACCCTCAAGTCCTTACCACTCTTCTGCCATGAGATATATATATATAGATATATAATATATAGTATGGATTCTAAGACACAAAGTGAGTGTGTGTGTGTGTGTGTGTGTGTGTGTGTGTGTGTGTGTAATATATATATACATATACATATATATATATACATATATATATATATATATATATATATATATATATATATATATATATATATATATATATATAGCGGTGACTATGTGAGGTTTTTGTGCTAAGCTTTTTAATCCTGTAAGGTAGCTGCTTTTATCATCCCCATTTTACAAGTGAGAAAACTGAGGCAAACATTGGTTAAGTGACTTGCCCAGGATCACATAGCTAATAAGTGCCGGAGGCAACATTTGAACTTAGTCTTCCTAACTTCAAGTCCTCTATTAACTCATCAGGCCATCTATCTCCCTGTAAATTATGTAGGTGTTCTATAAAATATTAAGTGCTTTACCAATATTAGCTATTTTATTATTTGAGCTGGAAGAGGCTTCAGAGGCCAACTAAACCTCCCCTCAGCTCCACCACCACCATTTTACAGAGAAAAATATGCCCTAAAAGGATATGGCGCTGGACAGCAATGATGGAATTTGAACTCAGATCCTCTGCCTATAAGAGCCAATGTTCCATGCCTGCCTCCCTTTAGAGATCGGAGTCAGAACCTCTCGTTTTCCAAAAGAAGGACTGAAGCTAAGAGAGTGGAAGGAACTTGAGTAAAGTGACCCATGGGATAAGGGGCAGAATCAAATTTGGAGCGTAGACAAAATAATTCCACTTTCATTTCTGGGTGGCCTCCCCAGTTTGCTTCCATCAAAGTTTATTATTAAAAGCCTATTTCATAAGTATCAAGTGATAACATTTTGTACAACCCATTAGAATGGCTTGTTGGTTCTTGGAGCGGGGAGGGAAGTGGAGGGAAAGAAAATGAATCATAAACATGGAAAAATATTTAAAAATAATTTTTAAAAAAAGCCTCTTTCACCTTATAAAATCTGGAAGAGGCTTTCCAGGTCACCTAGTCTAAACTCTTAAATCCCCCAGTCCCTCTTAATCCCAGTTCTCTTTTAATTATTGCTATTTGTCTCATATAGAGCTTATTTGGTATATATTTCTTTTCATATTGTCTCCCCCTTTAGATTATATACTGGAATCTCCCCCACCCCCTAGTAGATTATAAACTCCCTGAAGATAGGGACTATCCCATCTCTTTTTGTGTCCCCAGCTCACTTCGGGAAATAAATGGTCCCTGATTGATTGATTCAGATGTAATCTCTAGCTAGGACCTTGTCAAAAATTCTAGGTGTGGTGGGGAAGGTTATCAAATTTGTTTCTTTTGTACTCAGTACAACCTGGATAAAAAAGGAACTGTCCGTTTTGATTTGTATCAGATATTTCTAATAAAAGTACAGAATCGAAGATCAAGAGGGAATTGGCACTCTTATATTAGCCTGAATAGTCCCCAAGAGATAAATGATCAAATTTTGTGATCCAGGTTCCAATTTTAAAAATGTAAACATTTCACAACAATATGAAAAATTGTGCCAAATCATTACTAATAAGAGACATGCAGTGAGGGGCAGCTGGGGGAGGGGAGGGAATAGAAAATTTATCAGTGTGGAAGTCAGGGAAGAACAGAACTCAGCTCTCATCAGGGACAAATCATAGCTATGTGATCATGGGGAAATCACTTACTCTCTCAGTACCTCCAGCCAGCTTTTTAAGTTGAAGACAAGTTTCTAACCTGTAGGGAGGGAGTTTCTATACTGATAAAGTGATTGATGATCCAGAGGGGAAAAGAAGGTGACTCTTAGCTTTCACCTTACATATATCAAATTGACAAAGATTATAAAGGAATCTATCTAATTAGGAGCCTTGAGAAGGTAGGTATACTTCTACCCTGTTGGTAGAGCTGTTAACTGGTCTGACCATTTGGGAAATACATGTAGGAAAAGGCACTAAACTATTCATACTCTTTGGCCCAGATATTCCATTATCATCTAAGGAGATCAGTGATAGTGTAATCCAATACAATATAGTATAATATAAAACACATTTATTAAGCTTGTAATATGAGTCAGACACTTGCTACATGCTGAGTCCCTGCCCTCAAGGAGCTTACAATCTATTGGGAGAAGACAAAAGGAGACTGGAAAAGGAGCCTGGCAATCCAGGTGGTACCTGCTTAAGGATATCAGTTCCTTGGAATTCAAAGGAAGCAGAGCAGCAAGTCTGTCTTGCAAATTCCTGCCCTTTAGAAAGGAAAGGTTCAGAAGGAATTTAGTGTTCTACCTCCAATCTTCTAATCAGAGGGGAAGAAAAAACTGAGGGAAGTGGAAAAGACTGTTAGGAGCATAGTGATGAGATTTTAGGTGATCAGCTTATCCTGGATGGGACAGCAAAATCCTTGGACCTCAGACCAAGCTGATCTGGAGTAAGGAAAAGAAAGGCATTATTTATAATAAAATATTCACAGCTCCTCTCTTTGAAGAGGCAAAAAGTCCTTACAGAGTGAGTGCCCAGCAACTGGAGGATGGCAGAACAAATCTTGGTAAATGAATGGAATGGAATTATAAACATATGCCTATATACATGCACATACATATACATTTTAACTATATCTATATCTACATATCCATATCCATGTGCCTATACATAGCAATAATAGCTAACATTTATATAGCATTTCTGATATTGCATTGCATTAAGCTCTTTTAAAATATCTCATTTATTCCTAGGAGGTAGGTACCATTATTATTCTCATTTTACAGTTGAGGAAACTAAGATAGACACAAGGTTAAATGACAGGCAAAATAGAGCGAAATTGATTTGGCTCAGCATTAGTAAATGGTGCTTTAAAATCTTAGAAATGTTTTGAAATTCTTTTTCTTAAATGGTGCTTTTAGATCTTATGCTTTTTACTTGTTAGTAGATATTAGAATATAGAGTCAAACCCTGTGTTTTCCTTGTGCCCTTCCTCCCAGTTTTCAAGTCTGAAGCAGCATCCGGAATGTTATGATTTTATCCCCTCTGATAAGAGTTTGGTAGACTGTGAAAGGACACTCATGCATTCAAAATAACCTTGGATGTCTGACAAACAGGACATGGGAGGGAACATCACCCAGTGGCAGTGGGGATCTTTGTACTGCTTCCCTGCTCCTTCTTCTGGAACACCCCCAGAAATGCCCCCTGGAATTCCTGGAATAATCTGGGGCAGGCAGAGAATCTGAGGGCAGGGAGGAGGGCAATACCCCAGAACCATAACAAAACAAAATTCTAAAAATCTGACATCCCCTCTATGGCCTTTTCCATAACCCTGGGTTTTTCCATCACCCTAGCTACACTATCTTTCATGCCTTAAGATGAAGGGGTCTGAGCTACATTCTTTAGGTGACAATCAGCATTCCCTCCTTTGCCAAAATGACTTACCTAGGGTCACACAATTAATAAACATCTGGAGTCTTCACAAGAACTCTCAGTACTCTTTTTCTTCTTCTTCTTCTTCTTCTTCTTCTTCTTCTTCTTCTTCTTCTTCTTCTTCTTCTTCTTCTTCTTCTTCTTCTTCTTCTTCTTCTTCTTCTTCTTCTTCTTCTTCTTCTTCTTCTTCTTCTTCTTCTTCTTCTTCTTCTTCTTCTTCTTCTTCTTCTTCTTCTTCTTCTTCTTCTTCTTCTTCTTCTTCTTCTTCTTCCTCTTCCTCTTCTTCTTCTTCTTTCTCTTCCTCTTTCTCTTCCTCCTCTTCCTCTTCCTCCTCCTCTTCCTCCTCCTCCTCCTCTTTCTTCTTCTTCTCCTACTTAGTGCTTTATCTACTCTGCCACTGAAATGCTCCCACATATATATACATACCTATAAATATATATGTACAAACATGCACATGTATATGTACATACATATTGTCCAGAACCTATGAATTCATCAAGGCAGGGAATTCTTGAAAAGAACCTTCAGTTAATGAAGAAGCTTATGGTGTGGTGGATAGATTTCTTGGTCTGGAATCAGAAAGATCTATGTACAAATCTGGCCTTAGACACTTATAGTTGTATGACCCTGGGCAAGTCCCTTAACCCTATTTGCCTAATTTTTTCATCCATAAAATTAGTTGGAAAAGGAAAGAGCCAAGAAAACCCCAAATGATCTCAGGCAGGACTGAACCACAAATGAAAGTTCTTTGGGATGGAAGGTAATATTTGGAAATGATAATGACATTTTTTAAGCTTCCAAAAAAGTCTCTCTTTCCTTCATGTCCTTACTTAGTTTTCCCTGGAAACCCCAGAATTTAATTTTTCATGTTCCCACTGCCTGGGAAATCATTCATCTTTGCCAAGCCCTATGCTAAGCATTCTTGGATCCAAAAAGAAAAATCAGATCAGTTTTTGTTCTCAAGGAGCTTATATTCTAATTGTATGTAAACACATGTTCAGTTGTGGGATGTATGGAAAAGCCTGAAATTTTTAAGACAGCAGGAGAGGGGCAGGGTCCAGTGGCTCAGTCACTCCATAAGTGGGCCAGATTACAGGACTGATTTCTTATGAGACAGAGGCAAGACAGATGAGTGGTGTAAATCTTGAAATCTCTCAGACTTGTGAATGTTAAAAATTTCCCCATTGGGGAATTCTTAATTGGAACAAATTCCCTACTGAGAAACATTCCCCATTTTGATGTGAGAACTCGCCAGGATCAGAAATGGGAGGACCTCTACTCCACCCGTACTTAAGACTGCTTTAGGGGAGCAAACTCCTTGCTAAACAATGAAAGTACTTGGACCCATGCTTATAATAAGGCAAGGAGTTCTTTGAGACAGGCCTGTTTTTAGAATTGATACAATGGGATGCTAGGTACCTAAAAGGGTCGGGCAAGTTTTCTCTTGATGAGATTAGTTGACTCAGCTGTGTTTTCTCTCCTTCAGACTTACTGAGGAGATTGGTCGACTTAGCAGGGATTTAGATGGGCAGTCCTTTGGAAAGCATCTACAGTGATTGGTAGATGTAGGGACTTAGGGGAGGTGACATGGGAGAAAAACCCCAATATAAGAAAAAGCAGAATCTCTTGAGGAGATAGATATCCTTTTGGAGAAAGCCTTTTGGAGGATCTCTGATGAGGATCGCTTGGGAAGAATCTCTTGAGAGAGGCTCGGGAGAAGGGAAGCTCTTGGAGGACAATCTCTAAGGAGGTCTTGCTGGAAGGCTCTCTAGTGAAGTCAGCTGAGATGGAGCTGACCTGGTGTCACTAGAATCCTTGTTTAGGCAGACCTTGTGGTGAGTGTTAAAAGACTGACTGACTGATTCTCTCTCTTAAGACTCAGGTCTAGGCCATATTGGCTTGAGGCCCTTCATAATTATTCCTTTCCTACTCTTTCTCTAATTCCTCATTATATTATTAATTAAAAATCTCTATAAAATCCAGTTGACTTGGGTATTTGAATAATTGGGAATATTTCCCTGGCGACCACCTTATATTTGATTTAAAAACCAAGACCCTGTAGTGAAACATATTTTCTGTGGTCAAATTTACTCACCCTCTCTCATATCTATCACAATTTATATCTTCCACCATTTTAACTCACTACAGTTTAAGACCTCAATCATTTAAATCTCACAGTGGCAAAGTCTGAAGAGTCTGATTCCTGATTCTACAAAGTCTGATCTCTGTGGTCTTTAGCAAGACACTTAATAACTCTGTTTCCTTAATAACTCAGTTTCCTTGTCTTTAAGATTAGCAGGCTGGCCTCAGAGACTTCTGAGGGCCCTTCCAGCTCCAAATCTATGATTCTGTGATCTGAGAATATTAGAACCTATCTCAAATTGAGGTCTCCTTGGATGTGAGTAAAAGGGTTCCCAGATTTTAACAATTTCAGCTACAGGATATATTAATTTCACTCCATGATAAGAATACAAATAAACAAAAAGGAGTCCATACATGTACTATATACATATGCATATAGAGATATATTAATTTAGTTACTATATTCATATATGTGTATATGTGTTTATATGCACATATGTATGGGTATTGTATTATTATTCTAACTTGCAAAGTTTAAATTCTTTTTTTTTTTTAACCCGTACCTTCCGTCTTGGAGTCAATACTGTGTAATGGCTCCAAGGCAGAAGAGTGGTAAGGGCTAGGCAATGGGGGTCAAGTGACTTGCCCAGGGTCACACAGCTAGGAAGTGGCTGAGGCCAGATTTGAACCTAGGACCTCCCATCTCTAGGTCTGGCTCTCCATCCACTGAGCTACCCAGCTGCCCTCTTTAAATTCTTTTTGAGAGTAATTTTAGGATAAAAAACACGCTACCTCTCTGAATCCAGAAAGTGAACTGTTTGGAGAAGACACCATTAAGATGCCTGCACAGACCATACGCTGCACCAGAAGATCCAGAGTGAACTTTGGGATGTGGTGATTAACTGTGTAGGGTTGAATGCATTTGTTTTGCATGTATTCTCTTATGCGGAAGGGGACTGCCTCTTAACTGACTTTTTGTCAATACACCTAGCAATCATTGGTTTTGGTTTTTCCCCTTTTATCCCCAAATTACTGTAATTTAAAAGTTGTTTATGTTAAATGATCAACTGGGGAGACTAGTCTCCCAATCATCATCAGGAGGGAATGTATAATTGAAAATCTGTTACCCTAAAAAAGAACTGCATTTCCCAGGAACCCACTGACTTCCTGTCATTACATACTTCCTGTAGACTGGGAATAAATATTCAGTAGGCGGTCCTGCTCTTGCTCTTGGGCTTTAAGGCAAGCAGGAGTTTTGAAATGGCTGATTAGCCATGGGCATGTGGTTTTTATTTTGTATCACTTTTATTCCTTTATTTCTAATAATCATTAATAAACCTTTTAAATATAGCATTTTTATTATTGTGATTTAATTTTTACAATATGTATAGATTTACCATATATAAATATATGGATGTGAGTGTAGATATAAAGATAGAGACAGACATAAAGATAGATAGATAGATAGGTAGATAGACAAACAGATGGACAGACAGATGGACGAATGGAAGGACAGATGGACAGATAGATGGATGGATGGATAGATGGATGGATGGATGGATGGATAGATGGAGAGAGAGATCTTTCCTTCCTCCACTGAAGAGTCCTAACTAATTCCAGTTGATTATCTAGTCCTCCAAATTCCTCCTGCTACACTATAGTATTGACCCATTTTCACTTTTACTAGATTAAGCACTGAGTTAAACTGATTCTCCCTTCTACACCTTCTATTACCTTCTTAAGAGAGGGGTATATCTGAAAAGAATGCATTGATCTTCAAGAAGAATCAGACAAAGATAGATATTGGGACATGTTGAATTAAAAGTCAGAGGATCCAGGTATGAATCTCAGATCTGGCACTTACCAGCTGTAGGTCCTTGGAAAAGTCACTCCCCTTCTCAAATCTTATTTCCTCACCTATAAAATGAGGGAGAAGATCTAGCTGACAAAACTCCTGTAACCTATGATCTCTCTGAAAAGTGGCATGAAGAATGTTCCATAATATCTCTGTCCTGGAGGTCCCAATGGCCAGTAGGACTCCTAGAATGATTTTTTAGGGTTCCAAAAATGTACTGGGGATTTGCTTTGCCTAGCATGAACAAGTAGTAATTTGTTACCATTTGACATTATAAGGATGAAACAAAAGTTTTATATTTGATTAGCATAGAAGGTTTTCCCCTACCCCATCTCAGCTCAAACTCTGAAAGTTTCACTGGGAAAGAAACCTTAGAAATTACTGTTATACCTTGTAAATCTCTGGTGCTCCCTTGCCAAAGTATACTCTAGCAAGAACATGGTAGGATATTTAAAAATTTATATTTGGGGGAGCATAAAAAAGCTGTAGGACTCCCCTTTCTAGTTCATTTAGTTTCAAAACATTAAAAAAATAAGCTAGAAGTTCTTTCTCATTTGAGCAGCAATCAAAAGATTGAGTGACAAGATCTGTGATTTCTTTTGAAATTATGGAATTTAAAGCCTAAAGGGAGTTGGAATTTAAAGCCCTTTTTTTTTGACTCCAAGTCCAGGGCTCTTTCCATTGTACCTGGTGGTTTTGCTTGGCTAATTTTCTTTTGGTTGTTATTGGTCTTTGGATATTCTCTGAGGCTTTTAAGTGGAGTATGCATCTTTTGAAAGCTAATTTTAGATTTTGCTCTGGATTTGTTATTTTATTGTTATGAAGACATTCCAGGGTCTTCCCCAACAAACTCCCTTTACAATACAGATCTGCAACTATCCTGTACATTATGAACTTAGCTGCCAAGATTTTCTAACACTAAGTGCTAGAAAAATTAACTTTCTGAGACAGTTAATCTGAATCTCTGCGAGAAAACAGGACTTGTCTAGGACAATACAGTCCAAGTGGGCCACAGGCAGGTCTTTTTTGTTTTTCTTTTTTTTTTTAACTCTTACTTTGCATCTTAAAACCAGTCCTGTGTACTGGTTTCAAGGCAGAAGAACGGTATGTGCTAGGCAGTGGGGGGTTAAGTGACTTGCCCAGGATCCCTGAGCTATGAAGTCTGAGGCCAGATTTGAACCCAGGACTTCCTGTTTCTAGGTCTGGCTTTCAATCCAGGGAGCCTCCCAGCTGCTTCTAGTGCTTTCTTTTTGAAGAATAAACTTATCCTGAGGCCAGTCACCAACCACTTTACTGCAACTATATTGTATACTGAACATTTACCAGGAAGTTGTTCAGTTGTGTCTGACTCTTCCTGACCCCATTTAGGTCTGTTCCCCCTCCTCCCCCCCCCCACCTCCTTTGGCAAAGATACTAGTGTTGTTTGCCATTTCCTTTTCAAGCTCACTTGACAGGTGAGGAAACTGAGGCAAACAGGGTTATATGACTTGCTTAAGATCATACAGCAAGTAGGTGTCTAAGGGCAGATTTGAATTCCATAAGATGAAGCCCAGCACTCTATCCATTATCCATTATCCCTTTATTCCATTTCAAACCAGCAGAGGGCGTGTTTTGGAGCTGCATTGATCTCACTTGCCTGAAGTAATTTGTATGAGAGACATTTGACCTAAGCATCAAAGGAAGGCTTACATTCAGTCTTTATACCATAAGGTCTGCCCTAGCAGCATGCAAATTGATAATTCCCCTTTCTAGACATTCTAGGGATTCAGGGTTTCCCCAAGGGGCATCAGCTCTGAGCTGTTTGATCCACAGTCCATAGGACTAAATCTTCCCATAAATTCTCCTTAGCACATCTGGCTGTCATTCAGCCCATCAATAAGACTGACTGACCTTCATCTCAGGCCAGATCTGGCCCATCTCCTTTTCTAGTCATGCCTGTCCTCGATGCCATTTTATTTCCTTCCTCTCACATAGAATCTTTGGATCATAGACATACAGCTGAGAGGGACCTCAGAGATCATTTGATCCAACTCTCCTTGCTCTGTCACTTTACAGATGAGAAAACTGAGACCTAAGGAAGTGAGGCACATAGGTAGATGGAATTTGAATCCAGATCCTCTGCCATCAGTGCTGGTGCTCTTTCCACTATATTAAGCAGTTAACACATTGGTGATATGCTGCAAACTCTTAACACTCATTATGTGTCTTTCCATCATTCATTGGTTCAGCAGTCATCCTTCCTCATCTCTATCTCTTAGTATTTCTTTTCATGCTTCATCTATAGGAAGCCTTGCCTGATTGTCCTGGGTGTGAGTGACATATTCTTATAAATACAAAATAAGCAATTGGCTTGTATTGACTTCTCTGTGTACATGTTATCTTCCTACCCATCCCCTGCACCAGTAGATTGGAAGCTCCTTGAAGGCAGTTTGATGCCTGGTACATTTCTAGCAGGAGGGAGAGAACTGTTTAGGAAGCAGACCTGTGATTTCATTGCTGTCCCAAATTCCCAAGAAAGAATGCTGCTCCCTTGACAAGTTCTGTGACTTGCCATCTTTAAGGCTTTTCAGGGTACTAAGAGATTAAGTGACTACCCTGGGGACATGCAACCAGAATGTGCCAGAGACCAGTCCTGATCTTATGTCAATTCCTGATTCTCTATCCAGCCACTAGATCCCTGTCCCACACCCCCTCCCCCTCGATTTTATACACAATAGATGCTTAATACACATTTGTGGATTGACACCTGGTAATTTAGTAAATACCATCCACTAAGTAGCCTGCAATTTGTTTGGATGGAGAGTTTATGTTTCCTGAAACTACATAACAAACTAGCCTAAAAATGCCTTGAAATGAAGCTGAAACATTGTGTCCTTATTCCAAACTGGTGACAACCCTGATTAAAAGACCTTCCAGCTCAGTCACAGTGGATGGCTACAATCAATTTGGGTAAAGACTACTTAGTAGCACTGACATTTTTTGAAGAGTATCAGATAACATAACACAACACAACACAACACAACACAACACAACACAACACAACACAACACAACACAACACAACATAATAATATAACATAACAATATAACATAACATAACATAACACAACACAACACAACACAACATAACATAACATAACATAACATAACATAACATAATAATATAATATAACATAACATAACATAATATGATGTAATATGATATAATGTAATGTAATATGATATGATATGATATATTATAATTTAATTTAATATAACATAACATAGTATAGTATAGTATAATACAATGCAATATAATATAATATGACATTATATGATATGAAATGATATGATATAATAATATATATGATATGATCTAACACAAAATAGCAATATAATAAATATTATATTTATATATAATATTATAAACATTATATACAGTATAATTATACATTAATAATAATATATTAACATATATTAATAATATTAATTATCAATATATTATATTATGTTATGTTATGTTATGTTATGTTATGTTATGTTATGTTATGTTATATTATATTATATTATATTATATTATATTATATTATATTATATTATATTATATTATATTATATTATATTATATTATATTATATTATATTATATTATATTATATTATATATTCCCTCTGAAATAGAGGGAAAGGCAAACTTAGTCAGGAACACCAACAAGTATTCAAACTGGATCTGCTTTCAACTTCTAGGTAAAAATATTTCTTTTTTCGCTCATTCATTCTATATAATAGGAATTGAAGATCAAGGAAAGGGCCAAATAAACTCTAATGTGACACATGATACAGACTGTACTTGCGAAAAACTTAGAGACTTGGGGGGAGGGCGATAAGGTAATTAATTATGATGGAATGAAGGCTAGGATAAATAAGTACACAAGAGAGATTCAGAGAAAGTGCTTTGATACATTTGAGAAAGTAGAAAACGCTACCCCTGAGATAGGGAAGAGTCACAGGAGGCTTTGGGAAGAGATTACATCTGATTTGAGCCTTGAACAAATTAAGAAATATTAGCAGCTGGAGAGATGAAGAAGGAATACTTTCTGGTTTTGGAAGATGGACCAAGCAAGGGCGCAAAGAAAGGAGGAGGGGCAGAATGAATCCACTCAGTGGATCCTTGATCATCAGGCATTTATTAATGACTACGTTTTTAACTATATGTTATGTGCTAGGGACACAATGGTGGACAAAACCAGCCACTACTCTTGGGAATCTCACTTTATAATGAAAGGACAATACATAAATCACTAGATACACATAGAATAGGTGGAAGGCAATCCCAGAGACCATGTAGTAAAAAGCTTCAAACACCAAAATCTGGGCTTTATAGTTCGTTTTGGAGCAAAGAAGAAATCCACTAGGATTTGTTATGTAGTGGGTATATGATAGGCATATAATTTCCCACAAATATTCATATTCACTTTTTTGTGGACATGTTGCATTCTTCCAGTATTATTCCTACTCGCATGTCAGTAAACTGAGGTAGACAGAGGTTAAGTGACTTGTTCAGGGTCACACAGATAGCAAATGTCTGAAGCTGGGTTTAAATTCAGGTCTTCCTGATTCCAGGTTGAACATTCTGTCCATGTTATATAGCGACCTATCTGTTTTGGGCACTGGGAATACAATTGCAAGCAATGAAAAAATCCCTATTCATAAAGGACTTCTTTTGGAAGAGACAATAGATGGTAGACAGACAGACAGAGAGATAGACAGATAGCTAGCTAGCTAGATAGTTGGATAGATAGATAGGTGAATGGATAGATGGATAGATAGACAGATACATAGACCGTACATATATAATATATATTTATGTGTATGAGATAGAAAGATAATGAATGCATTGGAAAAATAATCTGAGATAGTTTGGAAGGGAAGGTGCTAACAGGAGCGTTGAGAAAATTTTCATGCAGAAGACAGAGACTAAGCCACAGCTTAAATGAAGAAAGGTAAGGCGGTGGTACCTTCCAGAAGTGGGGAACTGGCAATGCAAAGGTACTGAGTCAGGAAATGGAAGGTTATAGATGAGGAGAGTCAGCTTGGCTGGAACATAGCAGGCAGCAGGGCTGATCTGTGCCAGATTGTGAAGGGTTTTGAAAACTGAATAGAAGAGTTTATGGTTTATCCTGGAGACAATAGGAAGACACTGATGCTGTTTGAATAGGGGAATCACCTGGTCATACTTTCTCTTAAGGAAAATTTCTTTGGCAGCCATTCATGAAATGAACTAGACTGGAGAAAGAATGTGAGCAAGGAGTCAGGGAGGAAGCTATTACAGTATTATAGTAATCTAGGTGAGAGATGATGAGGACCTGATATAAGGTAGGACATGAAGGAGTAGAGAAAAGGGATCTGACATAAGAAATGTTGTAAAGGTAGGAAGGGCAAGAAATTGATTGGATGTATTAAATACTGGTAAGATGGCATTACCTTTGTCAGAATTAGGGAACTTTAGAAGAGGAGAGAATTTGGGAGAGTTCAATAGTAGACATACTGACTTTAAGATATCTCTAGGGCATCCAGTTGAAAATGCCCAGTGGGCAAATAGTGAAGCAGGATTAAAGTCCAGGGAAGAAACTTGAAGCTGGATATACCAAACTGGGAGTCAATGGGAAAGAGAAGAAAGTTAAGACCATGGAAGCTGATAGAAAGAGTGAAAGGGAAGAAAGAGAAAGATAGAGAAGCAGAGAGTTAGGGAAAGAGAAAGAGAATACAGAGCTAGAAGAGAAGAAGATCCAGGACAGGACCTTATGAAAAACCAATTGTAATCAGCAGTGATATAAATGATGAGCCAGCAAAGGAGACTGAGAAAGAGCACTCAGATAAGTAGAAGATAAACCAGGAGTAGGATCAAGGATCCATTTAAAGGGGTTGGCCTTGGTAATGTAAAGATAATTTTAGGGTTGTGACTCAAATCTAAATTAATTGGTCACCAGGGGAACAATCCCAAATAAAGTACCCAAGTCAGTCTGGAAATTTATGGCCATTTTAATTAATATAGAGGGAAGGATTTAAGGAGAAAGAGGGAAGAGGGTATAGGATTTCTCCCACTTGGCCTGTGCCAGGGGAAGTTCAAGATTTCTGCAGATAGGTCTCCGAAGGAGATTAGAGGCTTCTAAGAGGACAAGTTTGGAAAGTAAAGGAGAAAAAACTCAGCCAGAAACTCACCATTGAACCGTACAATAGCTTGTAGCCACAATAAGATGACGAAAGGCCTAGCACGCTGCCACCAGCCAAATCTCCGCCACAAGGTCCCAGAGAGAGGAAGCAAGTCAAATACATAGACCTTTTACCCTTGTGTCCCCTCCTCTAAATGCCCATTCTTTGGTTCTCATCTTCTTTGGTTAGATTATATCTTTTGAGTTACTTAACACTTCTTTAAGTTCATCTTTTGTTAGTTAATTGACCTTTCTGTGATTAATTTATCCTTTATAGTTACTTAACACCTTTTAGTATTAAGATCTAAAAATAGGCTTAACTTAAATTTTAGCTTCACTATAAAGTAAGAACTAAGTACCTTCATTGTTCAATCAGGAGATTATAATTCTATCTTCACCATAATGTAAAATCTAAGTAGGGTGGAGTAATTTAAAGTTCACAGTAAGAAGAGTCACCATTTTGTAAGAGACTATAGGAGAGGAAGAACAAGCAAGGGATATTGTTGAGGGATTTGATATGAAGAGAATGAAAGAATAAGAAGCTTATGAAAAGTGGTCTCAAAATTTCCAATAGGCAAGGTCCTCAGCTGAGGGAAATGTGGGTACGGGTGGATGTGGATAAAGTACAGATAGTATGGGAGACTTGAAGAGGGAAAAGAAAATTTGGAATAATTTCTATGAGGAGTGAGATAGGAAATCAGGTAGGGAGGAAAAAAGGATTGCCTTGCTGCAATGACAGCCTATTTGAGGTTGGGTAACATTCATTTGTAATGTACTCAGTCTGTAGATTATAGTCCTAGAGAATCATGGGAGACATCAAGAAGTTAATGACTTATTCAGGGTCATAAAGTGAATTTATGTAAGAAATTGGACTTGAACTCAAGTCTTCCTAAATCTGAGGCAAATACTCTATCTACTATTCCACATGGTCAAGAGAAAAGTTATTATTATTCTTCACTAGAAATGCTACTCTTAGTATAAGAAAATTTGAAGCATTTAAACTAATTAATGAATTTGGAGTTAGATTTCTCAACAGTTAATTTAGAATTATGAAACTAACTCAAAGCATAATTACTTATCTGGAAATGATGAGACACACTTCTAAGATTTAGGATTCCACTAGAGGGTAGTAGACACAAATCATAAAAAATGAAAAGTAAGATATTACCTTTTGGATCTGGTAGAATCATCTCATTTTCTTCACCTTCTAAAGATTTCCATCCTTCTTGCAATAATATTCAAAAATTCCACTGCTAAGGGGAAAGTTGTGTAAAGTCTTTGATGACTTAGTTCTATTTTAGCTCAAGATAATTTAGTAAAATTCTGGCTTTGTTTTTAAGAAATACAAGAAAGCTAAGTTTATTAGATTGGAGGACAATGTGAGTGTAATCTCAGTCCAAAAGGCCATTGAGATTGACTGTATCCTTATTGGTGGAGATTAATACCCCACCTTGCTTTTGCTGGAAGGATGAGGTACTCGTCTCCCACCATTGAGGAGAGAAACCTATACCAATGGTCTCTGGACTCAATTAAAAACTATTGTGCATCAATCATATGTGTAAGAACAAGACTTGGTGTTGTGGGGTACAAAATGATGAGAGAAAAGGAGTTTGCGATTTGTTTAGGGGAGAAAAGACATACAAAGTTACCAAAAGTCTTAATGCAGTTTTAAGTTTTTAAAACTCAAAAAAAAAAAGTAATTGCACTAAGAAATGCTTATTTAAGCTAAAGGAACTGACAAAAGAAGACAATAAGATCAGTACCCGGTGTATTACAGCTTGCACAATAGAATGTAAGTTTCTTGTCTTTGCATCCCTGGACCAGTCTCTCAAATTTTCTGCTCCTAGGACCTCTTAACCCCCTTATAAATTATTGAGGGCACCAGAGAACTTTTGTGTATGAGATATATCTCAATATTTGCTATATTAGAAATGAAAACATCTTAGTATTATTATTCAAATATTTTTTTTCCTTGTGAATCCTTTTGAAGAGTCTTAGATACACCCCTTCTCCCCTCCCATGCACACACACACACAGGTCCTCAGACCCAAGAGTGTGCTGGAGGCAGCATGTTAAATTTTCAGTGTGAACAGTTTTCACTTTGGAAATTAACAAACTGTGGGTCAGGGCTTTGTACTTATTCTGTCATTGATTATCTAGACTTAAGAAAGCAATAGAGAAAAGGTTAATAATGAAGATTAAACGTAAAAGTGGGCCCTGGGTACATTCAACCCCCCAAATACCTTCTCTCCCCCCTCAGCCAATTGTTAAACATTTTAGAGCATACTCCTGCTCAGACCCCACACTTTGAGAATCTCTGATCTAGTCTAACAGGGTGCCTAGCAAGTAGGAGATACTGAATAAACACTCATTGAATTCAAATGAATTCACAAAATGCTAAAATAAGAGACAAGAGAAAATAACCAATGGTAACAAAAGTGACAGACAGCCTTGTAAGATTTGTAAAGCATTTGGCCTAATTATTTCATTTGAACCTCCTTAGAAAAGTGATCAGGGGAAGCTGGGTAGCACAGTGGATTGAGAGTCAGGCCTAGAGACGAGAGGTCCTAGGTTCAAATCTGGCCTCAGACACTTCCCAGCTGTGTGACCCTGGGCAAGTCACTTGACCCCCATTGCCTAGCTCTTACCACTCTTCTGCCTTGGAGCCAATACACAGTATTGACTCTAAGACGGAAGGTGAGGGTTTAAAAAAAAAAAGTGATCATAAGACCACAGATTTAGAGGAGGAAGGGACCCCATCTACAGTTTACAGACAAAGAAACTGAAATGCACTAAGCTGAAATGACTTATCCAACATCAGTGGCAGAGGAAAGGATTGAACTCAGATCCTCTGAGTGTTGCCACTTCACTGTGATACCTCTAAATATAAGCACCCATTTTTATACGTAATAAGTAGAGAAAAAGTATTGACTGAATTGTAACTATATGACAGGGATACAAATACTGAAGAAAAAGCAGTCTCTGAGGGCCATAGAGATTTCGTATTCTAGTGGGAGAGAAAACCTACAGGATGGTGGTGGCCAGAGAGAAATGTTTGGATGTAGAACGTTATTGAGATGCTGAGTGAAGTCACAGAGAGAATATTGAGACATCTCACATAGTGATTGGTGAGAAGTGCAAGGAAGTTTGGCCGGCTCCTGAGCCTGGTATAGTCAATGACCAAAAGAACTGCCAGTCAAGGTATGGACCTTCTGAGGGAATGGGTTCCGGGCACAAAATGCTTAAGTTCTCTGGGGTTTAACTTCTGGATCTGGAGATCAGGCCCCTGAAAACCAGGAAACTGGGACCAGAGGCCGAGAAATCCAAAGGATGTTGGATCGGAAATGAATCGTTTGGACGGAAACCCAGCTATGCCATTGTGCCAAGTTCCCTCAGCTGTAAGATTAAAGGCATCCAACCAGGTGACCTCAGAGGCAAGAATAATAGGTAACGTGTACAGAGTTCTGTAGAGTTTGCAAAGAGCTTTACAAACATCTGAACCACATCCAATTCTGCTGTTAGTGTCCCCATTTGGGGAATGAGGAAACTGAGGCAATAGGCAATTAAATGGCTTGTCCAGGATCATGTAGGTTAAAAACAAAAAGCAAGTTTGAACTTGAGTTTTCCTCCACAAGTGAACTGAGTGTTAGTCCCCTCCCTCAACTAGTTGCTTCATTGCTTTCAGCTCTTGAGGATCAAAACTTATAATTTAGACTGACTTTTTCTTTTATACACCCACCACATACCAAAGTCCAGCCTTTTCCTACCCTCCACAAAGGAATGTGATTCCTAGATCCCTTCACTGAGTTGGCTATTTCATGAGTAAAAACAGTTGGGTCCAGATCAGATTTCTTTGGAGAATCTTATTTGGGGTTATTTCTTTAAAAAAAAGGCCTTGGGAGTTCTGAAATCATTCTTATTCATTAGTCTTGAGAGCTATCATGGTCCAATGGTATAGTGACTCTTGAATGAAAGGATATGGCTTCAACTCTTAATTCTGATATATGATCTTGTACAAGTTATTACTTTCCTCATCTTAAAAATAAAAGGTATGGGGCGGGGGCGCTGGGTAGCTCAGTGGATTGAGAGCCAGGCCTAGAGATGGGAGGTTCTGGGTTCAAATGTGGCCTCAGACACTTCCCAGTTGGGTGACCCTGGGCAAGTCACTTGACCCCCATTGCCTGTCTCTTACCACCCTTCTGCCTTGGAGCCAATCAATACACAGTATTGATTCCAAGACAGAAGGTAAGGGTTTTAAAAAAAATGAAGGGGATGGGACTAATAGTTTTAGAGATCTTCTAGCTTAAAATCAATGATCCTTTGACCCTAAGGAGGTATTCTATAATGACTGATGTTAATTCCAGAGGACTCATAATGAAACATGCTACTCATATCCAGAAGGAGAGGTGATGGACTCACAGGGCACACTGAGGCAATTTGTTTTTGACCATCATCTCTCTTAATCTACCATCCCTCTTATCACCTTTCCCTCTTAGTTTTTAGTCTCTTCTTCTCCTAGTTCCTTGTTGGATAAGATACATTTCTATACCTAAGTATATATGCATGTCTCTCTGTCTCTTTCTGTGTCTCTGTGTCTCGGTCTCTCTTTTCCTTCATCCATTTTCAACTCCACTGTAAAATTGTCATTATGTGCCAACTGGGGCATTTCCCCCCCTTGACCTTAACTAATACAGGATTGAATGACTATACGTGTTTATAATGAGTTTTGATCTTCTTGCTTTCTCAGTGAAGGGGAAGGAGAGAAAAGGGAGAGAGTATTCAAAACTAGAACTAAAATATTTTTAAAAGGAGTTTTTCAATAATAATCATAACTGACAGTGTTTGACACAGGATTCAAATCCTGGGCTCTCCTGACATGACATTTAGCACCCTGTACCACATTGCCTATTTTCAGTAGAGATGGAAGATGTAGAGCGAGTGCAGTCCAGGTACTGAGGTAAGAGTTTTAAGACAAGATAATGAAATAGGAATCATGAATGCAGTATGCTAGCAAGGGAACAGGAGGCAATAAACCATGGATCTTTGACCCTGAAGCCCACTGTTCTTCCCATTTCAGAGAATTATCTTAAGAGAAAAACCAGTAATATCATTTTTCTTGCTCCAGTCTTGTGATTCCATTGGCACTGGAAATTTTCTCTATGAAAGCAAAGTAGCAGCTGCTCAAAGCAAAATCTTAGAGGTGCCCTGGGCACAGAGAGGTTAGGCAGCTTGCTTAGGATCACACACTAGTAGGTATAAAAGTCAAGACTTGAAACCAGGTCTTCGTGGCTCACAAGTCAGCTGCCTACCTCTCCAATGTGCCAAGGTGTCACTCTATTATGCTTTCTTTATTCATAAAACCAGGAAAACCAGCTCTATCCACTCAGGGTAGCTTGGCATCTGTTACTGAGTGTGTCCTACCCAGTCCTGAATTCTTATTCTTACTCTGGGAAGAATAATCAAACCTGTGCTGCCATTGCTACTGGAAAGGATATGACAATCACTAACCCATTCACCATCTCGGTGACTCCAGATTAATCTTTAATTTGAAAACACAACCACTTAGAGTATTAACATATACACAATGGCACATGATTTATTCATCTTACAATCTAATCTAACCTAATAACAATTCTTAATTGATGAGGAATGATAAAAACCCAATGGTTCTATGCTTTGCACAGTAATGACATTTTCATCAGCACTAAAAGCTAAGCAAGTATATTATTTTCTTTAAATAATGATGCAGTAAAACGGGGTTGACTCATTGGCTAATACTAGAGTATTTAGAATAGATCATTTGTTCATTATTCTTGGAACACCAAAATTGTTAGCTAGAGAGAAAACTGAGGCAGAAATAAAATGAAGAACATAGCCCTAAATAGCTGAGCAATCAACACATCCCCCAAACACTAGGAATCTCTCTATTCAAGACAACATAAATCTGGAGAAGGAACCTCAGAACCGTCTCATTTTATAGCTCAGCAAAACTAAGGCCATTTTGACTAATGAAGAGAGTAGCAGATTATCAGATTATAAAAGTTCCCAACTTCATAGATTTGGAATTAGAAATAACCTAGAGGCTACCAAGCCCACCCTCATCCTCCATCTTGTAGATTAGGAAATCTGAGAGGAGTCAAGTAAATTCTCCAAGGTTACATGGTTTTAAAGAGTTGGCTTTCAAATTTTACACCTCTCAATCCAAATTCTTTGTTTCCATACTCTGCAGCCTTCTAGCCCAAACCCCTTCTTCTGCAGCTGAGAAAACCAAGGCCAAGAGAGAATGCTCCAATGTCACAGTTAATTCATTTTAAAAACTACATAGTAGGCTCGTTTCTTCCCCCTTTCTCCACTGATTCTCTTAGACATCTCACTAATTCCTATGAGTTAAATTATCTCATGATGATGATAATAATGGTCACGGCAATAATAAGGATAGAATTCATGTAACATTTATGGATTTTAAAGCATACAGTATCTCATTTGATCCTCAAAATAACTCTATGTCTAATATCTCATTTATCCTTATTTTACAGTGAAGTAACTGAGCTACAGAATGATTAAGTGACATTGAATGTCACACAACTAGTAAGTGCCTGAAGCAGGATCTGAACTCAAGTTTTCTTGACCCCTAGTTCCAGTCTCTAGCCATGGTACCATTACATATCTAAACTTAATTTTCTCCTGAGCTCCAGTACTAAAATTCTAAATGCTTAAGAAATACCTCCAAAAACTCAAACTGCACCAAAAGGAACTCATTGTTTTCTCTTCCCTCCCCCAAAGAACCTGCTCTGCTTCTTAAGTTCTCTATATCTGTGTAGGGCAACATCCTCTTACTTGCCCAGGTTTGCAATCTCAGAGTCAACTTCCTTCCTTTGCCCTGCATGTATAATCAGTTAGCAAGTCCTATAAGTCTTCTCTCTTCAGTATCTCCAATATCCACTCTCTTCTCTCCACTCACACATCCATTGCCCTAGTTAACCTTTGTCCTTTTTCACCTAGATTATTGCAGTAGTTTCTTTATTGGTCTTCCTATTGCTAATCTCTCCCTTTTCCAATTCATCCTCCAAACAACTGCCAAATTGATATTACTGAACCATGGTCCTGAAGCACTCCTCTTCTCAAAAAACTACAATGGCTCCCTATTGTTTCTAGAATAAAATATGCCCTCCTGTGTGGTATTAAAAATCCATCATTACTGGGCTTCGATCTATCCTTGTAGAAAAATTTCATATTATTCCCACTCCTGCGTTCTGCTTTCTAGCTAAACTGGCCTAGTTGACGTAACATTTCATTTCCTGCATGTGCACTTTGGCCAGACTGTACCTCATGCCTGGAGTGCATTCTCTCCTCACTCCTTCACTGTGTAGAATCAGCAGTTCCTTTGAAGTCTCAGTTACAAAATATCTATCTAACCTGATCTTCTCATTTTCCCTTCTTCAAGTTGTCATCCTTGCCTTGAAATTGCTTTGGATTTACTCTGTTTATATTTTGTAGCAAATTGTCTATTTACTTGTTTATTCTCTAGCCAACACTATAAATCCCTAGAAAGAGGGATAGTTTCAGGTTGTATATGTGTTGCCAGAACCATGGACAATACTTGGAAAACTGAGGTGACTTGAATGAATGCCCATATGAGTATAGACTCAACCAGAAAAAGGAAGCAGAGAGCAGAATTGATTAGACATCACAATCCAATAATATGTTGGGTTTAAGAAACACAGAGACATACACACAGGGTTAAAAAAAAAGGGCTGGAGCAGAATCTATTATGCTTCAACTGAAGTAAAAAAGGCAGGTGTAGCAAGTAAAATCTCAGATAAATCAAAAGAAAAAATACCTCTAATTAAAAGGGTTAAGCAGAGAAAGTACACCTTACTCAAAGAAACCACAGGTAATGAGATGATGTCAATTCAAAACACATATACACCAAAGGGCATAGTACTCAAATTCTTAAAGAACAGCTTAAATAAATTAGAGGAGGAAATTAACAATAAAACCATAGTAGTAGGGCACCTCAGCTTTCCCTCTGTCAGAACTAGATAAATCTAACAATAAAATAAATGAGAACTCTATGAGGCAAATACAATCATAGCAAAAGAAAATAGGAATCACCTCTGGAGGAAACTGAATGGAAATAGAAAGGAATATGTCTTTTTCCCAGTTGTACATGGAACCTTTGCAAAAACTGATCATTTATCAGGGCACAAAAACCCCACAACTAAATGCAGAAAAGCAGAAATATTAAATGAACTTTTTGAGACCATAATGTAATAAAAATATACTTAATAATGGGTTATGGATATTTAGGTTAAAATTCATTGGAAACTAAATAATATACTCTAAAGAATGAATGAGTCAAAGATCAAACCAAGAAACAATAAATATTTTCATCAAAGAGAATAATAACAATGATGCAACATTCCAAAATTTGTGGGACGCAGCCAAAGCAGTACTTAATGGAAAACTTATATCTCTAAATTCATGCATCAGTAAAAGAAAGAGCAAACCAATCAATTTTACTTGCAATTAAAAAGAAACTAGGCCAACAACAACTTTTAAATCTTCAATTAAGCACTAAAGTTGACATCCTGAAAATCAAAGGACAAAACAATAAAATCAAAAGAAAAGATAGAACTAATAAATAAAAGTAGGATCTGGTTTTATGGGGGAGGCAATAAAATAGATGAATCATGGGTTAATTTTATTTAAAACAGAAAGAAGAAAACTAAATTACTAGTATCAAAAATGAAATGGGTAAATACATCACCAATCAAGATGAAATTCAAGAAATTCTTATGAGTTATTTTGCTCAGTTATATGCCAGTAAACCTCACAGTGTAAGTGAAGTGAATGAATATTTGCAAAAATATAAACTCTCCAGACCAACAGAAGAGGAAATTATATTATAGTATTAGTATATATATATATATATATAATATATAGTAAAATATATTATAGTAGTCTCTCGGTAACCAAGGATGACAATTGTCTTTGTGCGTTTTCATCTATGGTGTATAGATGAGTGTGCACAAAGACACTTGTGCGTGAAGGAGATTTAAGTGGAAAAGCCGTTGCACAGAGACAGTCCCACTCTCTCAGTGTTGGAGGTCTGGGTCCAATGGCATGAAAAATCGTTACACTTGGAGACTTCTTCAGCTGCATTGGATGACCTTGTTGTCCTTTGTGCTCCAACACACCCTAAACACTCCACAGTGCTTTGCTGCATCGCCATCTCAGCCGTTGAACCTTCTTATTGGTTTCTTCTGTCTGTTTAGCCGAAGCAGTCTTCACATGCTGGGTGAGCAAAGCCTTGGTTCACCAGGGGTCTACGACCCGATGGCTACCCTCACAAGGTTTAGCCAGCCTGTCGAAGCCATTGCCCGGGGTGTGGCCTCTGCCACATGCTAGCAGCTACTGGAAGCCACAAGTGAGAGCTGGGTGTCAGGTGAGGGTCAGAGGCTGGAGAGCTGCCCTAAGAGGGCACGACAAGCCCTCCATACCAGAGATACTACCCCTCCCTGAGCATCCCATACACTCCTGAAGAGGAAATAGAATGCTTAAATAACCTCATCTTAGAAAAAGAAATTGAACAAGCCATCAGTAAACTCCTCAGGAAATAAAAATTCTCCGTACCAGATGGATTTACAAATTAATTCTACTAAATATTTGAAGAGCAATTAATTCTATCACTTTATAAACTATTTTTTTTAATAGGTAAAAGAGTTCTGTGTAATTTTTTATGACACAAATATGGTTTTGATACCTAAACTAGGGAGAAATAAAACAGAACGAGAAAACTATAGGTCAATTTCCTTAATATCAATGCAAAAAAAATTTAAATAAAACCCTAACAAGAAAATTAAAGCAATATGTCACAAAGAACATACACTATGACTAGAAGGGATTTATACCAGCAATGCCATACCAATTAAACTACCAAAGAATCATTTTATAGAGATAGGAAAAACAATTACAAAAATACAAAAGGAATCAATAAGAAAAAAATACATGAAATAAGGCAACCTGCCAGTTCTAGATGTCAAACTATTGTACAGAAATGTAATCATCAAAACAATCTGGTATTGTCTAAGGAACAGATTGATGGAGCAGTGGAATAGGTTATTTACATAACACAGTTATAAATTAATATAGTAATCTAGTGTTTGATAAACTTGAACATCTAGGCTTTTGGACAGGAACTCACTATTTAACAAAAATTTCTGGAGAAACTAGAAAAGTTTGGCAGAAATTAGGCATAGACTAACATTTTACATTGTTTACCAAGATAAGGTTGAAAAATGGATAAATGATTTAGACATAAAGGTAGATATCATGAGCAAATTAGGAGAACATGGAAAAATTGTTTAAGGGTTAGAGAGGATTATGGGAAGTAAAATAGATTAACAAAATTAATTCAACCAAAATTAGAAGGAAAACAGGAAAGTGGAGAAAATTTTGTGGCAAGTGTTTTTGATAAAGTTATCCTTTCTAAAATATTTAAGGAACTGAGCCAAATTTATAAAAATAAGAGCCATTCCCCAGTTGATGAATGGACAAAGAATATGAACCAGTTGTTTTCAGAAGAAGAAATCAAAGCTATCATGAGTCACAAAGACAATCCTTGAAGAAACTATTGATTAGAAAAATGCAAATTAAAATAACTGAGATATCCCCTCATATCTACCAGATTGAATAATATGATAGAAAAGGAAAATGACAAAAGCTGGAAAAGATGTGGAAACATTGGGAGAATTAAAGCACTGTTGGTAGAGTTGTGAACAAGGGTAACTATTCTGGAAGACAATTTGGAATTATGCCCAAAGACCTATAAAATTGTGTATACCCATTGGCTCAACAATACTACTACTAGATCTGTATCCCAAGGAATTCAAAGAAAATGGAAAGGGAACTATTGGTATGCAAACATTTATAGCAGATTTTTTTTGTTGTTGTTGTTGTTGTGGCAAAGAATTAGAAATCAAGGGGATGTCCATCGGTTGGGGAATGGTTGAACAAGTTGTAGTATGATTGTAACAGAACACTATTGTGCTGTAATAAATGATGAGCAGTATGATTGCAAAAAAACCTAGAAAGACTTATATGAACTGATACAAAGTGAAGTGAGAAAAACCAAGAGAACCTTGTACACAATGACAGTAATGTTGCATGGTAATCGACTGTGAAAAATGACTACTCGGATGAAGACAATGATCCAAAACAATTTCAAAGAACCTATGATGAAAAATACTATCTACCTTGAGAAAGAGAACCAATGAAATCTGAAAGCAGATTGAAGCATACTTCTTTAAATTATTGAATCTTCCTGTTTTATTTTTGCCTGTTTTGTTTTGCAAAATAGTTAATATGGAAATGTGTTTTACTTGCATGATTTCACATACATAATCAATATTAAATTGTTTGCCTTCTCTAGGAGGAGGGAGAAGTGAATGGGATGGAATTTGGAACTCAAAGTTCTAAAATATTTTGTTAATTTTCTTGTAATTGTGAAATATTTAACAAAATAAATAAAAATTCACTAAAAATAATTATTTTGAACAGAATTTAAGTGCCCCGAGTTCCAGTTCAGTGTTCTTTGTTTCTTCCTTCCTTCCTTCCTTCCTTCTTTCCTTCCTTCCTTCCTTCCTTCCTTCCTTCCTTCCTTCCTTCCTTCCTTCCTTCCTTCCTTCCTTCCTTCCTTCCTTCCTTCCTTTCTTTCATTTAAAAAAAATAAATACCTACCTTCTATCTTAGAATGAGTACTAAGTATTGGTTCCAAAGCAGAAGAATGGTAAGAGGTAGGCAATTGGGGGTTAATGCCCAGGTTCATACAGCTAGTAAGTATCCAAGGCCAGATTTAAACCTAGGTGCTCCCATCTCTAAGACTGGCTCTCAATCCACTGAGCCACCTAGTTTTCTCTCAGTATTCTTTCTATGTGACAACAGGTATTGAAATGAAGCTGTGTTCCATAAAATAAGTAAGGACTTGCTATAAAGAAAACCATTTGTTTTTGATTCTTTCCTAGCAGCCCCTAAGAAAGCATCTATCCTGTGTTAAATTTTCTCAGGAAACCATTAAGAATCCTCTTACTTTGCTTTTCTATAAGACCTGCTTGAATTCGATGTTGATTGAAGATTTAATCAGTTTACCATGAATTTAGAAAAAGCATATATCAATGCTTTTTGCTAAAAAGACAGAGAGATGTAGGCTTGGTGACTGTACCATTTTTTGGATTCAGAGCTGGCGAAATGAACAGACCAAATGAGTAGCTGTCAACAGTTTGATGCCAGCGTGGAAGGAAGTCTCCAGGGGAGGACTGTAGGAATCTAGGCAATTCAATTGTTTTTATCAATGACTTGGACAAATTTAAACACTATGATTATCAGATTTTCAAGTGGCATAAACCTGGGAGGAATAGTTAATACACTGGATGATAGTCAGGATCCAAAAATGTCCTGGCAGGACCAAGTTGAAGAAGATCAAATTTAATTGGGTTAAATACAGTTTTTAATTTGCTCCAGAAGCCAACTTCACCACTATTATGAGGGAATTGTGAAAGTAGATTGCAAGGCACTTGAAAAAGATCTGAGAGCTTTAGTATATGGCGAACTTACTATAAATTGTTTGTGTGTGATATGGCAGCTAGGAAAGTTAATGCAATCTCAGTGAGAGAGGAATTGCATCCAGTTCTAGGAAGGTGATGGTCTGTATTCTGTCCTGGTCTGGCCACATTTGGAATACATCATATTCAATTCTAGGCACAATATTTTAGAGAGAAGACAGATAAGTTGGACAGTGTCTAATAAAGGGCAGCTGAGATGGGAAGGGCCTCAGGTTTTGCCATATGAGAACTGGTTTAAGGAAGTAGTGATGCTTAGCATGGAAAAAAAAAAAGATGGATGGGGACCACAATAGCTATGTTCAAATATTTGAAGAATGATCATCTGGAAGAGGGATTATTCTTGTACTGCTTAGTCCCAGAAAGAAGAACTAGGAGCAATGCATGGAGATTTCAAAGAGATAAATTTAGTCTTGAAGTGAATTAAAACAACCAAAAAAAAAAAACCTGAACTAAAAAATCTGAAGATAAAATGATGTGCCTTGAAAGGATATTTAGTTAGTTAATCAAAAAGCATTTATTAAATGCCTACTATGCCTACTATGTGCCAGGGAGGGAAACTAGGAAGGGCAGTGGAGAGAGTGCCAGACCTGGAGGCAAGAAGACTCATCTTCCTGACTTCAAATCTGACCTCAGACATTTACTAGTTGTATGACCTTGGGCAAGTCACTTAACCTAGTTTGTCTCAGTTTCCTCCTCTGTCAAATGAACTAAAGAAGGACATGGCAAACCACTCCAGTATCATTGCCAAGAAAACCCCAAATGAGGTCACAAAACGTTGAACCCAACTGAAAAATGACCAAATAACAATATATCAGGCACCATGCTAAAAGATGGGGATATAAAGAAGGCCAAAAACAAAAACAAAAGTCCCTGCTTCAAAGGACTTCACAGTCTAATAAGATTTAAGGAGATCAGCTCAATAGAAGATTTCAAACAAAGAATCGATGACTATTTGTTAGGCATGTGGTTGAGAGATTTATGTTCAGGTATGGATCGACTTGGATTGGGTGGATGATAGGGTCACTTCTAACTGTGACATTCTATGACCTTGGTTATTTGAAAATATATATGATATGACTCTTGGTTATTTGAAAATTGCTTGTAATTCAATGGACATGGTTGGGTAGGGCTCTAATAAAGTACTATCTTGATGCCTCCATTGTGGCTTGGGTTTCCCTGTCTTCTCAGAGCCTGCCACAAACCTTGGAAGGTCCAACTAGGATTTGAAGTATGACCTTCCCAGAACTTGAGGTCACAAACTAGCCAAAGCCAGAGAAGATGATTGCGTTTTGTATAACAGTAAATACTGCAGCTACAAATATTTCAAAAGGTCATCTATTGTAACAAACTGGCTAAAATCTGTACCAGGAAAGGGAATTCACACTGAAAAGATCACAACCTCAATCTTGAGGCATTGACATTTTGGAAGATAATTCTTACCCAGTGCATTAGTATAGTTACCTGCCGTTGTTAAAAGTTCTGAAGAGTGAGGAAGGCTAGTCACAGATCTACTTACTTCAAAGTTCTAGAAATATAGGAACAGAGATCATGAGCTGGAAGGGGGTCTTAGACTTAGGGCCATGGTGGTGAACCTATGGCACCAGAGTTTGTTACTAGATAGCCAGAGGGGCTAGATTTCTCCCCTCCCTCTCTCCAGGTGCATCACAGTTTGGGCACTTGGTCTCAAAAAGGTTTGCCATCACTGACCTATGGGATACCCAATGCAGACTCCTCATTTTAAAGATGAGGATACAAACCAAAAGGGATTATGTGATTTGCCTAGGAACACACAGCTGGTCAGTATCACTAGGACACTATCAGAATATCCCCTTCCCAACAGAGCTCCCTGAGGGACCATGGGGCTCTTCTATCTGCTTAGCACACAATACCTGGCTTATAGTAGGTGCACAATAAATATTTATTGATTGAATTATCTGCCTCTTCAGCTGGATTCTCTGTCTTTTCCCCTAGTTAGAACAGGTGCTCTTTGAAAAAAGGAACTGTATTCCTAGGGCTTAGTACTAAGCTTAGCACATAGGAAAGACTTAAATGCTTTAATTCAGATCTTGCTGATTCCCAGCCTAGCTTTATCCATTAGGTCACCTTGATATTTTTCTTCGCTTCTCTTTGGTCAATCAACCAATTGAAAAGTATTTATTAAACACCCAAATCCTACTGAAAAAAAAATAAAGTTGGTGATTCTTTTCCCCTTGAAAAAAAATCCCATTATGTGCCAAACACAAAAATAGGTTATAGGTACAAAGATAAAGAAAGAAAAAAATCATTGTTCATAATGATCTTGGATTAGGTGATTACCTTTGCATAAATTGACTTCAAATCCCATTTTAGGTGAAATATTCCCAGTTTGAACCTGCTGCCTTGAATGGAGAGGCCCCTCAGAAATCAGCCCTCCTGAACTAGAGCACAAGTTGTCCCTTTCTTGCATTTGCAATCATCTTACACTTTACATCTTTCTATGATCCAGCAACATTGGCTGTTGTAAGGGGGAAAAGGTAAGAGAAACATCCAATTTGAGGACACTTGGAGTCCTGAAAGAACCTTCCCTCTTCTCCTTCACCTACCCACTCACAGACTCTACTTCTTTCTTAAAAACAAACAAACAACCAACCCTAACTTTCTGATTTATTAACATTGCTAAGATAAAAGGGCAAGGGTTAGGCAACAGGGTTAAGTGACTTGCCCAGGGTCACAGAGCTAGGAAGTGTCTGAGGCCAGATTTGAAGCCAGGACCTCCTGTCTCCAGGCCTGGCACTCTATTCACTGTGCCATATAGCTACATATAGTTCACATTTGAGCTTCACTTCACTTTATCACTTTTAATTACATCTATCAAAAGTATCTGAACAGTTTTGAATCTGTATTGGCACAGTTTCCCCATCTATTTTTAAGTAACTCACCATTATTATTTTTTTACACCCCCTAATTACTTCCTATGGGTATGCTCATTACTAACTTTTGGATGCTTTTAGTACCAAGATCCTACAAGCAGCCCTGAGCAGATAGTCAGTGGCAGCTGAACTATGTGGCTGAAATGGGCTGGAGGTGGAGAAGAAAAGGGGTTCCTCTCCTATCTCCACCTCCTGCTCCCTCATAGGTTGTCTGGGAATTTGGTTCCTTTTCCCCAGTTCCTCAAAAGAGCATGCATGCAACTGACCTTTCCCTCCCAGATGTCCCATCACTTAAAAAAAAAACAGGGATGATCTGTTTTAATGAAATGCATTAATTATATATATATATATAATTGTATATTTATATATAAATATATATATTATATATAAATATATAAATATATTTGTATTATATATAAAAATATATATATATTATATATAAAAATATAAAAATATAATTGTATATTTATATATAATATATATATTATATATAAATATATAAATATATATAAAAACCAACAAGAAAAATATTATGATTTAAGGGAAAAAATACAATTGACTGGGAACCCTCACTCTATGTTACTCCCACCCAGATTTGCCATCTAGGGGCAGGGAAGAATTTCAGGCATCAATTGTTGGCTTTAATTCCCATTTTGCTCATGCATTGGGCACTTGAGTTGTGTGTGGGGGAGGAGGGAGCAGGCAGGATGAAGGTGGCAGCCCTGGTTGTATATAGCCTTGGGATGAGAAATGTGCAATTTCACCCACCCCTTGGGCCAACCAACACAATTTCCACCCACCCTGAGTCACCATAACCAGTGAAAGTGACACCCTTTTATTAGAGAAGAAACCCTGTAATGAACGTCTGCTTGACCTTGTGGAATGAGAGATTCTCTGTTTTCTCAGGGACGATCACCCATTTTTTACTTGTGCTAGGAGGCTACTGCATAGAAAAGGAAATAATTCAGAGCGAGCTGTTTCCCATTCCTAACCTGAATTTAAGCTTTACCCCTAAATCTGACTTCACCCCTAATCCTGATCAGTCCAATTTCATCATTCATAGGAACTAATATTTAAGGAGCTTTACCCATAACCACCCTGTGAAGTGGATGGGGCAGTCAATATCCCCAGTCTACCAATGAGGATTCTGAGGTCAATTTCATGCATCCAGTACATGGCAGAGATACCCAGCATGGGATTTAGATTGATTCAGAAGACTTAACGTCCCAAGCATTTATAGATGCTGCTATGTGCCAGCCACTATGCTAGGTGGTGGAGTTTCCAAATGAAATCTGTCCTTGCCTTTGAGGAGTTGATGTTTTACTGGCACAAAGCAATGTGGACAGAGATACATAGTAAAAACAAAATAATTTCAGGCCAAGTTCAAATCCCAAACCTTCTGCCTATATAAACTGTGTAACCTTTGGCAGATCACGGCACTTGTTGATCCAGTTTCTTCATTAGTTTCCTCAACTGTAAAATGGGAATAATCTGATCACCTACCTCGGAGGATTGTGAGGATCGAATGTGAGGATGTTTATAAAAAACTCAGCACAGTGCCTCACACATAGTAGGCCCTTGAGGCTTGTTTCCTTCCCCTTCCTTTCATTCTTTGTCCCTTTTCTTCAAGCACAAGCCACACAATTATAATCACGTTCTTTCTACTTGACTAATGACAATGAAGATGGCCAAGTGAAATTTGTACAGTGATGTCAGGACAAATCTGAATTGGCTTTACTTTGTGATTATTCTGCTAATTCCACTTCTTGCCCAATTACTTAAAAAAAGTTAGCCAACTTTTAAGGATATGTGGATTTTTATATTACTTTAATTCCAAATATATTCCTCTGTTAAAGAATAAAAAGGAGAGAAGAAAAAGCAGTTCATTCAAACTAAACAATACATAAATAATTTATGCATTTTGCATTATCAACCTAACATCCATCATTCTCATTTTTCCTCTTCCTTATCTTCTTCTTTCTCCTCTTCCGCTTCATCTTTCTCCCCTTTTCTTCTTCCTCCTCCTCCTCCTCCTCCTTATTTTTCCTCAGTATTTCTAGAATCCATGACAGAACAGAGCTATAATACTTCTTAATGCCCCCTACTCCTACCCTCAGCCACCTAATACTTTGGCTTTCAAGGAACCTAGCGGGACCATACTGTGGGCTAATTGTTTAATGTGCTTTGAATTCTAAATAAGAGAATGGAGTTGATTTTTTCAGTTCTGTACTGTAGGGGAGAAAATTTAGGCATTTAGGGGGACCTTTGCCCCTTAGCATCAGGTAGTGGGAAATAAAAGCGTTAATCCAGTTACCATGTACATGTTGGATAATGAATCTTTGTTGGTATGGAAAGAGTGATGCATTTGGGTTCAGAGGCAATGGGTTTAAAATCTAACTTTGCTGCTTACTACTTATATAACCTTGCGAAAGGCATATAGCCTCTATGAGCCTCAGTTTCCCCATCTGTAAAAGAAAGGTGTTGGACTAGATTGTCTTTCTCTAACATCCTTTCTAGTTCGGAATGAATGATTCTATGATCCTTCTCCCCTTTCTTCGATATATCCATCGTTTCATTGATGTGAATGTTCCCCTCAACAAAGTAAGTCCTGACTCTTCTAAACCTTTTCATTTTGTGTCAGTAAATCATGTCTGTGGTCTGTTGTGAATTCTCCATAGAGGCTTTAGCTAATGTCCTGGGGTCCTTCCTCCAGATCCCTTGTGCAATGAGGGGCTTCAGCCACATGCCTGACATTGCATGAATACCAATGGATTTGTGTGGGTCATTCATTGGCAATTCCTCACTCCTTCATGATCAGCCCACCTCCTTTTCTGGTCATGCATTTCTCTGATGATATCCTTAATTCTCCTTCTCTGATGAAATATTTCAGTACTTAAGCTTGCTTACCCCATTCATCTTTGGATGACCAAGAAGTTTCAGTCCTCAAAGACTGGTCCTCCAAAGTTCACAGCTGTACAGCAATGCTGGAAGAATGTTGATTTTTTAAAGATGGGCTTCTGTTCAGGGATGAACTTGAAATAATTAAATAGTGCACTATTTATGAAATGCAGTCTAGCCTGCTCTCATTCTTGTTGTTCAGTTGTTTTTAAGTCATGTCCAATTCTTTGTGACCCCATTCATGATTTTTCTTAGCAAAGATATTATAGTGCTTTGCCATGTCCTTCTCCAGTTCATTTTACAGACGAGGAAACTGAGGCAAATAGGGTTAAGTGACTTACCCAAGGTCAAACAGCTAGTAGTTGAGGCTAGATTTGAATTTAGGAACATGAGTCCCAGTCTAGTACTCTATTCACTGTTTCACATAGCTTCCCATCCTGGACCCTCATCCTCCTAGACCAGTAATGCAAACTTTTAGAGATAAGATTGCCAGTCTCTGCCTCCACTCCACTCCTCAGACAGAGTGCTGTGCCCATCCCCAAAAAGACCATGAGCCATGCCCTGCCCCCCCTACCAAGTACCAGGAGCACTCTGCCTCCCCCTTTACCCCACACAGGAGAGGAAGGAACTACTCCCACTGGGTTGCTGGGCAGAGGTGTGTGTGTGTGTGGGGGGGGGGATGAAGTGTCCTCAGTGAGTGTAGAGAAGGGGAGGGGAGTGACTCTGAACACTGCTCTCCAGCTCTGCCCGCTGTGAGCTGTCCACCTTACCCCCTGTTCACTACTATTAGGCTTCTGGGTAGAGGGGTGAGGGTTGTAAAAAATGTCATTAGACAAGATGGAGAGGAGGAGGGGAGCAGCTCCACCAAAGCTCTTCCACATTTCTAGTAACAAACTGGGGGTGGGGTGGGGTAAGGAGAATTGGGGTAGGGGGTAGGGCAACTGTGTGCCAACAGAGAGCTCTCTGCATGACATCTTTGGCACCCATGCCATAGGTCCTCCATCACTGTCCTAGACAATTCCTTTTTTAAAATTAATTAATTAATTTAGAATATTTTCCCATGGTTACATGGTTCATGTTCTTTCCCTTCCCTCCTCCCTCCCCCCTCCCAGAACCAACAAGCAATTCCATTGACTTTTACATGTGTCTTTGATCAAGACCTATTTCCATATTATTGATAATTGCACTAGGGTGATCATTTAAAGTCAACATCCCCAATCATATCCCCATAGAACCATGTGATCAATCCTATGTCTTTCTTCTGTGTTTCTACTCCTACAGTTCTTTCTCTAGATGTGAATAGTGTTGTTTTCTAAGTTCCTCTGGATTTTTCAGGGACATTGCATTGACACTAATGTCCATCACATTTGATTGTGCCACAGTGTATCAGTCTCTGTGTACAATGTTCTCCTGGTTCTGCTCCTCTCACTCTGCATCACTTCCTGGAGATTGTTCCAGTCTCCATGGAACTCCTCCACTTTATTATTCCTTTGAGCACAATAGTATTCCATCACCAACATAGACCACAATTTGTTCAGCCATTCCGCAATTGAAGGGCATCCCCTCATTTTCCAATTTTTGGCCACCACAAAGAGCGCAGCTATGAATATTCTTGTACAAGTCTTTTTTCTTATTGTCTCTTTGGGGCACAAACCCAGCAGTGCTATGGCTGGACCAAAGGGCATAGTTCCAAATTGCCATCCAGAATGGCCTTTCTCAAAGTCTTCACAAAATTTTATAGTCTCAGAATTGGAAGAGACTTCAGAGACCACTTAATCCAGCCTGTACCTATGAAAGAATTCCCTGTGCAATATCCTTAGCAAATGGTAATCTGGCCTTTTCTTGAAGATTTTGGGCAAGGGGACACCCAATACAGCCTAAGGCAGTTCATTCCATTTGGGATAACTAATGACTAGTAGGCTTTTTTAAAGCATAAATAAGCCTTTTAAAATTCTACCCTTTGCTTCCAGTTCTGCCAACACTGTAACTGTGTGGGCCATCCCTGCATTGCTGCAGTAGTGGTGGTAGTAGAGGTGGTGATCGTCAAACAACCTAGGTGTTTGAGATCTTAATGCTCTCCAGTGACCAGAAGGGATACTATTACATCTCAGGAAAGGGATAACCCTCTTGTATGCACCAAAGAGGAACTAACAAGCTTTGGGCTGGTGACTGCAGTACTGTGTTTGTTTCCTGGTAGGCAATTCAGATATTATACTAAGTTAATAAAACTTGATGGCTGGATAATTCATAAAGTGACATACTGTCTTCACGTAGACTTAAGCAAGGTAGTAGTTGACCTAATCAATCAAACAGCTTCATAGAGAAGTCTGTGTAATATTTACAATATACTGCAGTCAGCTTGTACCCATCATGCACCTTTTATTGCCTTTGACAATAATGTGACTTTGATTCTTCAGAAACTGCTGCTTCAAAGAGCCAGTCAATCAATAAGTATTTATTAGGAGGCAGCTGGGTGGCTCAGTGGATTGAGATGGGAAGTCCTGGGTTTAAACATGGCTTCAGATACTTCTTAGCTGTGAGACCCTGGGCAAGTCACTTAACCCCCGTTGTCTAGCCCTTACTACTCTTCTGTCTTGGGACCATACATAGTATTTATTCTAAGATGGAGAGTGAGGGTTTAAAAAAACAAAAAAAAATTATTAAATGTCTACTATATCAGGCACTCTGCTAAATACTAGAAATATAAAAAGAGGCAAAAGATAGTTCCTGTCCTCAAGGAGCTCACGATCTCAGAAGAACGTACAACTGGAAAAGAAGACAGACCTATCAATGGCAAGAGGGAAGGATAATTAATAACTAGTATGAATACTCCATTAATATTATTGCGATGTTAAGAGAAAGTGAGAAACATCCCTACTGTAATGAGGTTAGATCGCACCTTTGGTAGGGCTGTGTGAGTGCAGGAAAGTCATTCTGGTACTTCTTGGCATTGAGCTCATGAGAACGTTGGGGCACATCAAGTTTTAGAGGATTTACTGATCTAGATTGGTTTGGAGTCTGAAGTGCACGAATTTAACGATCTAACCTCATCTTCTCTTCCTGACTGCAAGGCTTCCTCTTTAGACACCTGACGTTTGGTTATGATGACAAAGAAATGGTAGTGTATATATCTGGATTACGAAGGTCTTTCCTTATAATTACTGCATGAGGCAGTGCAAGTATTAGCTCCATTTTAGAAAAGAAAACTGAGGCTCCCAAATTAAAAATTAAAAGCTTGTGAAAACTTTAGGTTTGTATAGATAGATGCTTTGTAGTTCTTTGTAATACTTCGAAGATCACATGATTTGTTTTAAACTCTTTACCTTCTGCCTTAGAAACAATAATATGTATTGGTTCCAGGACAGAAGAGTGGTAAGGGTTAGGCAATGGGGGTTAGGTGACTTGCCCAGGGTCACACACCTGGGAAATGTCTGAGGTCAGATTTGAACCCAGGACCTCCCATCTCTAGGTCTGGCACTCAATCCACTGAGCTACCCAGCTTCCTCCAAAAGATCACATGATTAATTCCATGAGTGACACAATATTTTCAAAGTCAAATATATTTTAATTTCATTACAGATAAAAGAAATAAGTAATTGGCATGCTGCATTTTAAGGAGTAGGGAAATGGCGAGTTAGGCAAGGGGGCAGGGGTTTTTAGATGTACCTTGTCCAGTGGTCAACCATCTGTCTTGAGTTTGAATTGGGAGACGCAACAATTTGAAGTTCAGTGTTACATATTAGATGAGTGCAGAACCAGATTAGATTCTCTCTACCCTTTCCCCAACTCCCTCTCCCAAAGAGCACTAAAACCAGCATTAAAGAAAACAATAATAACAGAAGCAGGTAATTCCAGGAGTAGACAGGGAGTGAATTATGGAAGCTTCTTCATTGCCTAAGTCATTTCCCTGCTTTGTTCTAGAGAAAGATAAAACATCTTTGAACCAAGAAAGCAAGAGTCAATCAGGGAGTGACTGAAAGAGAATGGAGATGCAGGAAGGAAAGACAAGATAGAGGAATGTCTCTTAGCCTGTTCCTGTCCTTTGTTTTTTTATTATTGTTTTCCCCCTTTATTCTTTTTTATTTGTTCTTTCTTTTTTCTTTTCTTAAAAAAAAAAAACAACAAACCTTTACCCTCTGTCTTAGCATCAATACTGTGTATTAGTTCTAAGGCAGAAAAGCAGTCAGGGTTAGGCAATTGAGGTTAAATGACTTGCCCAGGGTCACATAGCTAGGAAGTATCTGAAGCCATATTTGAACCCAGGACCTCCTGTCTCTAGGCCTGGCTCTCAGGCCACTGAGTTACTTGGTTGCTCCCCTCCTTTTATTCTTTATTCTGTACCCGAAATGCCCAGGCATCACATTCAATAATTTCTAAGGTCTATCTGCGTTCTTCCAGCACTGGGAACCAGATCAACTCTGTGAGGTTTTTGTTTGTTTGTTTTCATCAAGACCAGCTGCACTTTCCCTTTTGGGTGGCATGGACTGCCCTTTGTCAGAATGCTGAGGGCCATGAATGCCTTCTCAATGTTACGTGTTTAACTGTATATACAGAAAATATATAGGATTACAATTAAGGTGAAATAAAGATGTCATTTTCTCCCCTCTAAACTCCTGAGCCTCCTGCACCCTTCCCATGGATCCCAGATGAAAAGCTTCTGATCTAGAACCTTGGCATGGAAGGGAAGGGACGTTGGTTTTGTTTGTTTGCTTGTTGCCTTTAAAAAAATAATTGCAGTGGCCCAAGGAGGTTATGGGAAGCTACTAAATTCTTGTGGACTCTTAAGTAAAGGCAGGATTCAAGTTCAGGTTTTCTGTTTCCCAGATATCATAGTGGCTCTTGCACCAAGGCAGAAGTGGAGCTTCGCCACGATTTGGCCTCTTTCCTCATTCAAGCTACATATCTGGGGACTTGTTCTGCCCTTTGAGGTTCCCTTCATCCAATTTCACTTGGGCACAATTAGTGGCTGTGAATAATGGGAGAAGACACATATTTAGGTTCATACGAAACATAGCCTAGACGCAAAGTAATCTCAGATTGAAGACATGAACTGTGGGAGGAAATGGGAAAGACCTTCTGCAAAAGGTGGGATTTGAGCAGAGGCTTGAAGGAAGTCAGAGAAGCCAGTGGTGGAGGTGAGGAGGAGACTATCCCAGGCATCCAGGATATAGGCACAGACATTTAGGACTGGATCAGTCCTTAGTGCACTGAAAATGAAGTATCCAAGGTCACACAGGTGGTCAGTGGCAAAGAACTTTGTGGTAGGTGAAAGCCTAAGAAATAGAGCAGAGACCCCAAATGTTTATTTTTAATACTTAATATATCTATAGAATTCTTACACAATCATATATTATTATTTCTTTATTATAATATTTTATGTTTTATCTAATCAAAATATTTAGACATTTTAGTAGTGAAAATCACCCAAATTTACCATTTGGCCCCTCCTTTCCATGCTTCATGGAATTCATTGGTCAAGATAAAGAAGTTAAGCTGTCAGATTTTGTTCACTTCCTATTTCTGGTGGTTTAGGTTATACCTTTTCATTTTATAGATGAAGAAACTGAGATTCTGAAAATAATGATAATAGCTAATATTTAGATATTACTTACTGTGTGCTAGGCACTGTGCTAAGCTTTGGCATTCATTATCTCATTTAATCTTCACAAGAGCCCTGGTAGGCAGGTGTTATGACATCCATTTCACACATGGAAAAACTGAGGCAAACAGAGGTTAAATGACTTGCCCAAAGTCACACAAAAAATAAAATGTCTGAGACTGGATGTGAACTCAAGTCTTCCTGACTGTAATCCTTGAGAGAGCCAGAGAGAGACAAATACAGAGAGACAGACAGAGAGATGGAGAGAGAAAAGAGATGGAGAGAGAGAAAAAGACAGAGACAGAGGACAGAGAAAGGGAGAGGGAGAGAGATGGAGGAAGGAGAAAGAGAGAGAGAGAGAGAGAGAGAGAGAGAGAGAGAGAGAGAGAGAGAGAGAGAGAGAGAGACAGAGACAGAGAGACAGAGACAGAGAGAAAGAGACAGAAAGACAGAGAGAAAGAGAGACAGACAGACAGAGACAGAGAGAAAGAGAGACAGACAGACAGACAGAGAGAAAGAGAGAGACAGACAGACAGACAGACAGACAGACAGACAGAGACAGAGAGAGAGACAGACAGACAGACAGACAGAGACAGAGAGAGAGACAGACAGAGAGAGACAGAGAGAGAGACAGAGAGAGAGAGAGAGAGAGAGAGACAGAGAGAGACAGAGAGAGAGAGAGAGAGAGAGAGAGAGAGAGAGAGAGAGAGAGAGAGAGAGAGAGAGAGATTTTCTAGAAAAAGGAAATCATTTGCTCCAACATCATTTAGATGGTACGAACTGCATATGATGTTTCTTTTTTCCCTCGTGGTTGGAAATCTTTGCCCAATAAGGGGAGCAGCTGTGTCAGCACTTATTAGAAGTGAAAGCAGGAGGTGGAAAAGAAATCAGTACTGCTTACCATTTAGCATTTTTATGGGACTTTTATTTTACTGTTTTTCCATGAGGTTTTAAAAATCAATAATTCACTCTGAGTCTCTATGCCAAGTATCACAGGGGTCCCCATTCCACAGTCAACCGCTGGATGAGATGTTTCTGTAACCATGTTTTATCTGGAATTAAGAAAAAGAATCGCTCCCAACCCAAGCCATGCAATCATGGCCCCACACTGGACTTCCAATGGGGAATAGCTGTGCACAGTAATAGTAACAGCTAATATTTCTATAGTACTTTGAGGTTGGAAAAGGGCTTTCCACGTATTATCTCATTTGATCCTCACAACACTAAGAGGTGGGTGTAATTTATTGTCTCCATTTTACAGAGGAGGAAACCAAGGCTTAGGAAATATATGAGACCTGCAGACAAATAAGTGCCTGCTCTTGTAGGCTTTAGCTCAAAGAGCACCAGCCTCCATGAAAAGAGGAAAAGGTTGTTACCAGCTAATACCAGCTAGCATTGATTAGTTCTTTTTTTTAAACCCTTACCTTCTGTCTTGAAATCAATACTAGGTATTGGTTCCAAGGCAGAAGAGTGGTAAAGATTAGGCAATGGGTGTTAAGTGACTTGCCTAGGGTCAAACAGCTGAGAAGAGTCTGAGGTCAAATTTGAACCCAGGACTTCCCATCTCTGGGCCTGACTCTCAACCCACTGAACCACCCAGCTGACCCCCCATTTATTAGTTCTTTAAAAATTACAAACAACTTTATTTATATTCATCCATTAACACTAGGAGGCTCCCCCTAAGGGAAAGTCTTTGAGGAGCAGCTGGATGACTTCAGGAGGGGGTAGACAATATAAAGAAGGAGCATCTTATTCAGGAATAGCTGATGGGACTAGATGCCTCTGAGATCTCTGACCTGTGTGTCATGCTGAGATTCTGGGAAGACCAACTGTAAGTCAACAGAGACTCTTCATACCAAGCCTATTTAAAAAATAGTCCAGTAATGAAATTGGAGTAACTAATCGTTGGGTACCATACATGGGGAAGAAAGCCAGAAGCCACAGGATCAAAAACCACTCTTTTCAACTCTGTCCCCCATAAGTGAGCTTTTCAATAAGAAGACAAACTAAGAGATGATAATTCTCCATGTGAAGTCTTTCCCGGTGGTAAGCTGTACGCGAACGTATCATCTTTCTCTTGTTTAAGGCATACTTTCACATGTGCTGTTTATTTCTTTTTTCAGAAGCCAACAGAGGTTTCATAATCAGCGTTATTTTTCTACCCTTTGATGGCATTTTCTTGCAGACACAAACTGTTCTGTAGTAACTGGCTTCTTTTTGTTTTCTTCTATGTCTGACTCCAAGGATTTGGTCTGGATTTGTGATTTCATTGGCATAAGGAAATCCCTGAAGAGAAATTTCCCTCCACTAAGAGGTGGCTATCAGAAGCAGATTTTCAACCTATCTGCAAATTTCCCAGGGTACTCAGAGCTTCAGTGCTTTGTCCAAGGCCACGGAACGTGGATGGATCAAAGGTAGAA
>NC_077227.1:21366006-21391006 GCF_027887165.1 Monodelphis domestica | reverse complement strand
GCCTTTCTTTGTATTCCCAGTCCTTACCTCAGTGCCAGATACATAGTAAGTGCTTAATAAATGCTTGTTCACTTCACTAAATATTTGACTGACCAAAAGTATAATATAGTTCCAAAAAGAGGGGAAATCTAAGGCTGCATTAATCTCTACAATTCAACATATTTTAAGTTTATGTATATACATAACTGTGTTCTAAATTCTGGCATATAAAGATGAAGTAACTGGCCCTGCCCTCAAGGAATTTATAATTTAATACAGATAAAAGAAAATGAAGACAGAGCTAGGGAAACTGTCCTCAATTCAAGTGTTGAAGTATCTGCAATGCCAGGCACCATGCTATGTTCTGGGGATTCAGAGACAAAGAAGGAAAGTTTCTGACCTCAAGGAGTTTCTATTTTATTGGAAGGGGATGCAACCATGTACAGAGAAGTAGATGGAAGCTAAATTCAGGGGAGAGACAGACAGACAGTGAATGGACAGACAGATGGATGGATAGACAGATGGATGGAAGACAGAGACACACAGAGAGAGACACACACAAAGACAGAGATAAAGTCAGAGAGAGACAGAGACAGAGACATAGAGATTCCTACTAACTAGGGATATCGGGAAAGGCTTTGATTAGATGCTGGCTATTTGTGGAATATGTGACAGGTTGCTCTGTGCAAGAGGCATTATACTTGGTCTACCCTCTACAGTCAAATAATGCTGGGAACAATGGGTGGATATTGCAAAGAGGCAGATTTAGATATAATACCTTTCTATAATAATTAGCTCAAAATATAATGTGCTGTGAGGTAGAATGGGTTCCCTTCTTTTCAGATTTAGAGTTCTCTTTAGATACAAAGATTTGAATTCAGTAACAGTTGCTCTGAGCTCCCAGTTAGGAAAAGTTCTCATGTTCATGTCCTCCTGACTTAATCCTTGGCCTTCTGGTCTTTGAGGCAAAATTCAATTTATTGGAGAAGTCTGGATTATGGAAAAAAAAAAAACAGATTACAGTTTCACAATTATAGGCACCAGAAAGGGAAGTTGGAGGACTTTTCCTGGGATTTCCCTCAGTCTGGGTCTTCTGCTCTGAGCTATCCATAGAGCCAATGAGTCTCTTCAGCTTCTCCTTCTATGCCATACCCCAATCCCTCTTTGTGCTCCCCTAAGGTATGTTGAGATCCAATGCTTGTTGCAGCTGGTGCAGTCTAGACCCTCCCAATGTCTCCTTCAGCTTCTGAGATAGCGCCTTTCTTTTAACACACGTTCTTTGGAGCATGTCTCTGCATCTCACACAATAGCTTTGATAGATTTAAAAAGATTTATGAGCTCCATTCATAGTCAGTTGTGCTTGTTTGATTCAATCCAAAACTTTTCTAAACTAACAAAGATAATTACTTTGAAGCAGGAAGAATAATCAGTGTCCCACCCTTACATTGGCTTCATGTCAAGAAAGTCTTCTTAAATAGAACAGCTGTTTAAAAGTGGAATTGGCAGCCCAAGATGCATTTGTTAAGTACCTTTCATGTGCCAGATTCTGTGCTAAGTGGTCTTGGAGGATTCCATCTCCATGGAAATTCTGAAGTGGATACTGGATAAAGATTCAGTAGGGCTATTGTAGAGGCGCTTGCGGCCAAAGAGGGAAGGGATTTTCCAAAAGGACAGGGGGCTATTTGTCTTCTTCAGAAGGACCTGACTGAGAACAATGGATAGAATTTCTCACTCGAGTTGGAATAGATATGGAATTTCAGTGACCCGTTTCTGGCTTTGGAAATGTGGGCTGAGATGCTTCCAGGGCGAGTGGGTTGCCCTTCATTGGAAGTCTTTGAGCAGAGGCTGTCTGACCGGATGTTAGGTGTGTTGCAAGTGGGGACTCTTTCTTGGTATGGATTGAATTCCATGTCTACCGAGGTCCTTTCCATCTTCGTGATGCTATGAGAAAGTATGAAGGGCACGCAAAACAAAGCTTCACCTCTGCCAGTTTGGAACCTGTTCCATTGATGAATTTGTACAGATTAACTTTGACTTCCATGATTACCCCAAGGACTTGGCAATACAGCAAAGAGACTTTAGTAATATGAGCAACGCCCATAGCTAGTCATGGAATCTGGGGCTCTATAAGCCAGCCCCCAGTGTTGAATACCTACTGCTTCTACCATGAATCTTTACACCTCAGCTAATTTCTTCAGCTTAACATTTTCCATGCCTTCTCACCTAGGCACCTTTATTTATTATTTATTGGAGTAAATGTTTTTGAATTAAATTATTCATTGTGCTCCCACTGGCTTTCATGCCCCCTAACCCTCCCATATGCCAACTCTAATTCTGCCCCTTTTTTCAAGACTCAGCTCAAACACCACTGCCATGAAGCTTTTCCCTACAAGTAGTCTTGATTCCTGTTGGTGGACCTCTTTAGCATATTATTCATTCTATTTTGGGATGTTTGTTAGACTTTGTGCTATTGTAGTTCTGAGCCCTGTAACCTGTAAAGTCCTTAAAGACACAGACCTCATCTTATTTCTTACTATCATTACCAGAACAGAGAACAGTCTATAGCCCATGGAGAGTTTCCCTTTTTTCTTACCATTTTCCTTTATCTTTAATTTTTTAATCATTTATCTTTATCTTGCACACCACTTGCCTCTGTCATTATGTATACCCATCATGTTTGTACCTTTAATAGCATAGTAGAGTTTCAAGAAATATTTCTTCTTTTTAAAAAAAAATCCTTACCTTCCATTTTAGAATCAATACCGTGTATTTGTTCCAAGGCAGAAGAGTGATAATTATGAGGCAGTGGGGGTTATGTGACTTGCTCAGGGTCACTCAACTAGGAAATGTACACTTCGCAGCCCCCTCAAAAATATTTCATTGAATCTTAGAGTAAAAAGGACAACCTTGTCCAATCCATACCACCTTTTTAAAGCATCTTCAGCCAATGCTTCAATGAAATGCTAAAAGTGGGATATGCTCTGTGGCTCAGATTTCTTATTATTGAATAATGAAGTTGTTGTTTCAATGAGTGCCCAAAGATTTTTAGATATATAATGAATGACAGGAAAATACAAACAGTATGACAATATATATATATATGTATGTGTGTGTGTGTGTGTATACTTATTAGACATAATTAATGTCTTCAATGGGTCTGAGTGCCTCCAGATCGTAGATATGAATTAAAATCTCAGCAGCCCATGAGAGGGTCCCCAGCCAGGCATTTCAACAATCAAAGACCCACTTGGAAGAGGCTGAGCTGCAAAGGGCAGTCTCTCACACCAAGGAGGCAAGAGTCATGTCCAGAGTCTCCAAAGTGGAAAGCCGAATCTTCACCAGAATCCAAAGTCTGAACCAGGAAGCCAAAATCCGAAGCTGCAAAAATTCAAAACTCATGGAGCCACAGTGAGGATATCAAAAGATTTAGCAGATTCTACAGTAAAGTATTGGAGGGTCTGGAATATCATATTCCAGAGGGCAAAGGAACTAAGTCTATAACCAAAGATTACCTGCCTACCAAAACTGAGTATAACCCCTCAGGGGGGAAAACATACATTCAACGCAACGAAAATGGAGGACTTTCAAGCATTCTTGATGAAAAGACCAGAGCTAAATAGAAAGTCAGATTCTCAAATACCAAACTCAAGTATAAAAAGGTAAACAGGAAAAGGAAGTCATAACAGATTCAATATGGTTAAATTGTTTATAGCTTTACATGGGAAGGTGATCCTCATAACTCTTAAGAACAGTACCATTACTAGGGCAGATAGGAGTACTATATGGAAACAGAGTGAAAGGGTGTGAGCTGAATAAAATGGGATTATGTAAAAAAATAAAATGAAGGGATGAGAAAGAGGGATGCATTGAGAGAAAAGTGAGAAGGGAGAGTTAGAATGGGGTAAGTTTTTTCACATGGAAGATACAGAAGAGCTTTTACAATGGAGGAGATGAGGAAGATGTGGAGGAGAGGGCTTACCCTCATTGGAATTGACTTAAAGAGGGAAGAACATATACACTGAATCATGTATAGACATCTATCTTACCCTGCAGAAAAGTAGGAGGGGAAGGTGGGGAACAGAAGGGAGGGCAAGTTGGGGAAGGCAGTGATCAGAAGCAAAACACTTTTGAAGATGAACAGGATAAAAGGAGAGAGTAGGATGAACAAGGGGAGAAATAGGATGGAGAGTAATGTATACAGTAATCATAATGGTGAAAAAAAAATTGTCTCTCTAATAAAGAGCTTTTTTTTCTCAAACACATAGAGAAATGAGTCAAATGTATAAGAATATTAGTCATTCCCTAATTGATAAATGGTCAAAGGACACGAACAAGTAGTTCTCAAAGTAATTAAAGCTATCTATAGACATGTGAAAAATGCTCTAAATAAACTATTAAGAGAAATGCAAATTAGAACAGTTCTGAGTAATCATTTCATACCTATCAGACTGGCTATTATGACAGAAAAGGAAAATGATGAGACTTGGAGAGAATGTTGGAAAATTGAGATGCTAATGCTCTATTGGGAGAATTGTGAATTGATTCATCAATTCTGAGAACAATTTGAATCATTTGTTTTCTTCCACAAGAGGGTTAATATGATTTTTAAAACCCTCACCTTCCATCTTACAATCAATACTATGTAGTAGTTCTGAGGCAGAAGAGTGGAAAGGGCTAGGCAATGGGGGTTAAATGACTTGCCCAGGGTCACAGAGTTAGGAAGTATCTAAGGCTAGATTTGAACAGGAGACTTCCCATCTTTAGGTCTGACTCTCAAACCACTTTGTCATCCAGCTTCCTCACAAGAAGATTAATATGGAAAAATGTTTTACATGATATCACATGTAAAATCTACATCAGAGTGCTTACTATCTCAGCAAATGTGGTGGGAAAGCAGGGAAGGACAGAATTTGGGACTCAAGATTTAAAAAAAATAAAACTTAAAAATGATTTTACATGTAATTGGAGGAAATATAAAAAATTAACTATAAACTTAATCTTACTATAAAACAATCTCATACTTAAATACAAAATGTATTGCTAGTCAAATGATCTTAACAAACTGTAGTTAGCTGAATTCCATTCATTTTTATATATACACATTTGGGGTATTATATACTTGTTGCATTCAGAAACCAGTATGGAGTAGTTATTACTTTTGATCTCTCAACTACAAAGATGTGACATCAGTTGTTACTTTTCTGAACACATATCATCTTTGCTGTGAATAATAATTATCCTCAATTAATTTATCAGCAAGTTGTTTTATTTCTGGCTAACAATTAGAAGGACCAACATAGTCTTAGTAAAGGAAGTAAGACATCAAAGTATAAAATCGGGTGGAATAGGAGAAGAGTAGTTCTATTTACAGGAATAGGAAAGTTAGGAGGAAGGCTGAGTTTTGGGGAGAGAGCAAGGTTGTTTCACATATGTAATTTGAAATTCATTTTAGACATGCAGTTAATCCAAGAATGAAGCTCAGGAGAGAGAAGAGAGCTAAGAATGGCTGGTTTTTGTGGTTTGTTAAATGGTATTTTAAATGGATTAATGGAAAAGCTGATTTTTAGTTCTCAGAATACCTTAGAACTATTTTTAGTATCATTAGTCCTGTTGATCAAATTACATACTTTACAAGCCTCAGTAGATTCAGGTTACTCTGAGGAATGTTTTCCCATGTAAGGTTCCCCACAATGCTGCTTGCATGGCTGTGTCCCTTTTTTTCTGTCCCCTGCTATTTTTCCATAAAGGGTATGTGTGCAGCCATGCATGGGAACATTTGCAGTCTAAATCTGCCACATAGCTTTTTAGGTTTCTGAGAATTCTCAGCAGGAGAGAGACCACATAGAAATGCGCTTAGAGCAGATTGAGAAAGTGTAGCATGTTGGATTTATTAATTAACCTTTTGATCTAAGAGAAAAGCTGCTCCTGTGGGTCCATGTAGACGTTGCCCTCCATTTCTGCCCAGGTGGATCATCTGTTCAAAGGTAGTGGAGACTGCTGATGTGTGGTTTAGGTAAACTCTATTATCTTTTTCTGATATTCTGCTGTACCCATCATGAGTATTTGTTAACAAGTGTTTGAAACTGAGGCACCTGCTATGTTAGTACGCATATTACTGAACTCATGTGCTTTTCTTACATAGAATTGTGGGATCATAGGATCTCATCAGATTTTAGAGCTGGAAGAGAAGTCATAAATCATTTAAGTCAGATCTCACTTTTTCAAATGAGGACCTGCTCAAATGTGAAGAATCATTTGAAACCATTTCACTAATTAATTGGAGTCAACAGGCTTTGAAAATGCTGATAGAAGGGTCAATATTAAGACACATCCAATCCCTTGGATGTGGCTGTGAGACATTCATGTCTTGAAGGCTTTAGGCTCCATTTGAATGAAGGAGGAGGGACAGGTAAATGAACAGTGAGCAGATTTCTTGGAATTAGTCCAATGGGTAGAGTGACTTTGGGAGGTTTTTCATCCCCTGATACACAAGGAAATCAGTCAGTCCATCCATCAAATGGCAATTATTTAAGCCTTACTATGTTCCAGGCACTGTGCTATAAGCATTATTGGTCCAAAAATATCCCTGCCCTTATGAAACTTCCATTCAAGTGGGGGAGGCAACATGTAAACAATTAAATACATATGAGACAGATTAAGAGTAAATGAAAATAATGTGAAAGAGAAAAGGATTAATAGTTAGGGTTGAGGATGGAAAAAGCCTCCTTATTAGAAAGGATAAGAGATAAGTCTGGAAGGAAACCAGAGAATCTAAGAAGCAAAGGAGAAGAGATAGAGAATCCCAAGCTAGGGAAAACAGCTTGGGTCAAGGGACAGACTGCAGCTGGAGTACCATGTTCAAGGAATTTTAAGAAGGCCAGTGTTGTTGAATCAAAGTGAGTAGAGGTCAATAAGGTGCATAAAGGATGTAAGGAGATGACAGCCAAGATATAAAGAGCTTTATGAACCAAATATAGGGCTCTTGATGGATCTTGAGGACCTGGGTTTGAATTTTGGATCTGCAACTGACACCTATTACCTTGAGCAAATCACTTTCCGCCTCTGCATCTCAGTGCCCTCATCTCTAAAACTTAAGTCTCAAAGCTGTGATCATCTTTAAGGCCTCTTTCAGACCCAAGTCTTTTATAATCCCTGTTCTTAAGATATCTGTGTGCTTGCTCTCTCTCTTCCAAGTCAGTGAAGCAGATCAGGCTAGATCAGCCCTGGTTGTTACACATATGAGAGATCTATTTGATTCAGCAAACACTTAGGCATCTCTTAGGGATTAATTAGTCTGAGCTACATGTGGGTGGCATAGAAAATTTACACAATCTATAATTCCTGACCTCATGTAGCTAACAGGCCAACTAATGGGTGATCAGACAACACTGTGGAAGAGTAAGAGGTGGATTCAGAAGATACCTAGGTTGGAATCTCAGCTCTGTCACTTACTAGCTGTGTGACTCTGACCAAGGTCCTTAACCTCTTCCATCTGTAAAGCAGACATAAGAATGACTCTCAATATTTACTTCTGGATTGTCATGAGAACAAAATGAATTAATGCACATAAGAGGGTTTGCAGCTTTTCCCAGCTCTCGTTCTTCTTGACCTCTCTATAGTGGCCAACCTTGGTGGTCATCATTAAGTCTTCAATGAAAGGAAGGATTTCAAGAGGCAGGGAAACACCTGGGGTGCATTCAGGAATAAGGAAGAACCTTTGAATGCAGTGGGAAAGGGGGCAAAATGAAATGAGGAGACAGTGGTTAGATCAATAGGAAGGGAACTGGATGGCAACCATTTTACACTGTGCTGCGACACCATCATTGTGGATGAAAAAAAACAGGCATTGTAGTCAGGATGTCTGGTTATAGCACAGAAACCAGGCAAAGGGAAGAACCAAAGAAGATGCTGAGTTGGGGCAGGGGTTCAGAGGTGATTTGTCCAAATTGGGTATAAAGGAGGGCATAGTCAGAGTCAGAGAGTCCTAGATTTAGAGGCTGCTAAGTCCAGTCCCCTCATCTTACCAATGAAGCAATGACAAGTCAAGTCACTTGCCCCAGGATAACCAGGCTACTAGGTGCTGGAGGCAGGATTTGAACTTTAATCTTCCAGATGTTAAGTCTAATACTCTATCCACTATGCCAAAGCTACTGGTCTTAATGCATTGTTCGAGTATAGAGAGAGAGAGTTGGAGGTGGACATGAGATTGGAACTTGAAAGAGTTAGCTGGAAATAGCAACTTGGAGTCCCACCTAGAAAGTTTCCTCTTTCCCCAACAGCCCAGCCATGATCATCGTCCCTTGAACAGGTGCCTACACTCTCTCTCCTGAAACCTAGCTCCCAAGTCCCATCCACCCTTTGGGCCACAGCCTCCTCCTAAAATGATGCCACGGGCCTGAGTGTGCTTACAGATGGCTCCAGATCACTCGGTGGACTGCTGGCAGCTGTGTCCATCACCCATGGCTTCTCCCCTTCACAGAGCTCAGGTGCCCAGGTCACTACCTGGCTCAAGGTATCCTGAGCTTGGCTTTGGTGTGTGACAGCATTTGAAAACCAGACATTGAAGACTTTCAGATAGATTCTTGAAGTTAAAGCAGAGTTCCCATTCCTTGATGCGTGTGGGTGCTGTGGGGAGCCAGAGAGGAAATGAGGAGTCACATTTTAGGGCTGTGACAATGATCACAAAAGAGGCTGCTGGTTTTGAAGCCAGACAACCTAGGTCCATGTCCTGGCCCCGTCCCTTCCTAGCTGGATGGCCTCGGACAGGTGAGTCCTTTCACCTCTACACACCTCTGACTCCTCATTTGAGAACTGAGAGGGTTGGCTTATACAGGGTTCACCATCTGGTTTCCATGGGTTTCTGTTTTAATGGATAACTGTATTTTAATATAATTGGGTTCCTTTGTAATCCTATATATTTTATGCCTTTTTGGAAAAGGGTCCCTGGGTTTCATTTGACCACCAAAGGGATCCAGGACCAGAGAGAATAATAGCCAGGTTACCTTCTGGCTCCAATTCAATGATCCTATGGCCTCCAAGGTCCTTTCTAGCCCTGAATGGGGTGATTCTCTGTCAACTATAGCATGGGCTTTGGGCCAGCTCTTCTGGGCCACAGTTCTGACAGCGAGAGTTTGGGAACCTGAGCCACCAGCTAAGTAAAGGGGGTGAGGATGGTGGCTCAGGTGAGGTCTCAGAACCAAAGGACAAGAAAATTCCCAACAGGAGGGTAGTCTCCCCTCTTTCTGGAGTTGGTGAAACATCAGAGATCACCCTACAGGTCTATCAGGAGAAATGAGGACTCTTGGCAGGTGTGCAGAAAAGCTCCTTTTTGAAATATTTATCTAGTGGGTTGGGTTACTTGGAAGCCTCATTCATAATTGTAAAGCTTTCAAGTCACCTTTGTTTATTATATCTGAAGCAGAAAGGAGGAGGGGCCCCAGGCTCTCAGTCTTGGCTTGCGGATGGGAGGAAAGCTGATGGGTGGAGACTGTTTGGGGCACCCTTTCCTTTTTTTAGTCCATTTTGGGCTTCGCTCTTGGAGTCATTTCTAGGGACCAGTGTGTTTTCTTGTCCTCTAGACACCCTCTGAGGCACTCTTTTCCCTATCCCATCTTCCCTGCTCCTGGGTCTTTTTTCTCTTTGCCCAGATCTTCCCGTCCCTTTCTTTCTAGAAGACTCAGTTTTCTCCTCATTAATCTGATTGAATTCATTCTTGCCCAAGATGCCAGGCTTTTATTTTGGATTCAAGTCCTCTTAAACTTCTTAGACAATACACCTGTCTTCTAACAGGGGTCTCCAGGGACGAATCTTTGGGAAATATCAGGCTCTAAGAAAAGGGGATTTTTGGTTTCTTTTGAGGAGGTGAGCCATTTGAATTCTCACAAAATAGTCAATTTAACATAGAGCTATTTCTCCATTATTATGACTAACAATAACAAACATAGTACTAATAGGAATAATAATAGACTTAGTTTCCTTCTCTGTAGAATAATAATAGCACCAGTTCTTTCTCTGGGTTGTGCAGAAACACTTCGTAAGCTCTCTTATAGTTTAGTAATATGAGAAAAAATTTATTGTGGGCTTCTAGAAATTAAAACTATCTTAGACAGCTGGACTCCTGAATTATACGTTTGAAGAATTATCTAAAACTAGAACTGCCTACAGCAAATAAGATGCATTTTCGTGTTCAATTTTTTTTGTAACCTGACTTCTCAAAAAAGTCCACAGGGTGGCAGTGTATCAAAGCGAGATAATGTTGGCTTCCAACTTGTGAAATCGGGTGTTGGATTAAATATTCTGTAAACCGTCTTGTCCTGTGATGACGGGACCCCAAGGAATCACCAGAAAACACCAGTGGAATGGGTGGACCAGTCTAGACAGCATACAGGTGGACAACAGCAAATCTGCCAGACTACTTCCCAGGTGAACAGCCAGTGGATTGGGATGTAAAATATCACCTTTTACCAAGACTTCTCTGGCATGTGATTTCAGGGTGTGGGTTGAGTTGGGTGATCCTTCCTCTGGTTCAGATCGCAACCTGCCTGCAATGAGTGGGTGGTCTTTAAGGGCAGATATGTCCTAAAACTACATCAGTCAGCCTGGTGTTATCTTCTCCTAACAGCATAAAAGCAACAGGGGTCTCCTGACCCAAATCCATGATTTGGAAATCATCCAAATCCTGATCCAAAGCCTTTCCACCTTGGTAAGACCTGCTGTCGTTTGTGCTTTGCTAGAATAATTTCCATAAATCCAAGCTATAAGAGGAGGTCTTGAGTAGAAGGTAAAAAGCAAAATGGAAGACTGACTCTTCAGAGTTATCCATGCTTCTGCTTTAAGAAGATTTAACATAAAAAGGATGATTTTAGAGAACAAGTGAATTTCTTTAGGCTTCATAAACTAGAGAAGAGCTCGCAAATTCTCTGGCCAAGCTTGACTCATGAAATCAGAATACAGGTAGAACTGGATTGAAATGTATTTGAGAAAATGTTTAACAAAATAAAGTAAAATCAACAAAACAAAGATAGTGTCAACTTGTACTTTTCTAAGTTAATATGCCTCTGGCAGGGATTTGGATCTGTTTTAATCTGAGTTTGACCCCACTGCTCTCCAGGTCTTACAAAAGTCAAACAGGTTTCCAAGTCAGGGAGTGAGTTCCCCATTGTTGGTGGACTTCAAGAAAGAAGTTATGTGACCACTTGTTAGGGTTTCTCTAAAAGAATAATCTTGGTCATGTATTGATTGTGTGATTACATGGTTTCTGGTGTCCCTTCTAATAGTTATGTGATTTGGAAATCATTAGCCAGAGGGTAGACTTACATAGGGGACTCTCCTGGAATGTTTCAGAATGTTTGATTCAGGCGCAATTTTATGCAGTTTGCATGTCCTTTCATATGTCCATTTTGTCTCTCTGACATAAAATAAATGGTTTACTAACTGTGTGATGCTGAGAAAATTAGTCCCCTTCAGCTTCCATATCTGTAAAATGAAAAATTTGGATTAAATGTCCCTTCAAGTCATTTCCAGTCTTAGATGTATAATCCTGATTTTCAATTTGATCTTTGTATCTCTAGAAGTTAGTGGCAGCTAGGTGGCGCAGTGGAAGAGCTCTGGACTTGGAAGCTGGAAAATCATATAGATAGATAGATGGATGGATGGATGGATGGATGGATGGATGGATGGATGGATGGATACATAGATAGGTAGATAGATAGATAGATAGATAGATAGATAGATAGATAGATAGATAGATGGATGGATGGATAGACAGATGGACAGACAGACAGATAGATAGATAGATAGATAGATAGATAGATAGATAATAGATAGATGGATAGATAGATAGATAGATAGATAGATAGACAGATAGATGGATGGATGAATGATAGACAGACAGATAGCTAGCTAGATGGATGATGGATAGATAGATATATATATAGATGGATAGACAGACAGATTATTTTATTATATTCTAAATATTTAAAATATATTTTAAAAACAAGGTAATTTGGAAAGGAGAGGTACTAATATTTGACAGTAGGGAGAGGAGGTAAAAATACTTGGTGCTTGTCCTATTATATTAAATCCTTAACCTTCGATTTCCTTAGCCAAGGTCCTATATATCACTCTCAGTAAGGTTTGCTGGCTCCCCCTCTCTCTTAAAAAACAAACAAATAAACAATTAATGGTGCTCTTGTGAGCACATAATAAGGGCAGCTGACAGCCTGTGAGAATCTCTGCAGAAGCCCTCTGGTCTCTGCCAGGCCTTGAAGGTTTTGCCAGCTGGAGCCAGGGCAGCATGGCAGTGGGGGTGCTCTGCAGATTCTGTTCAGTAGGTGGGAGCAGCCTGGAAACAAAGGATCATGATGTACTGGAGACTCAGGCTCTGTGTTTAGGCCCAGGATATGTGGGCCGTGCTCCCATTTCTGCACTAGGACTGTTTGCCTCAATCATTTTTCTTTACTTAGTAGCACACTGTATTGGGTGAAAAAAGGAAACCAGGCTTGATTTTTTTTCAAATAGAGGATTGAAAAATTATCCCTTCCCCATGCATCCTTTTTCATATATTTGCTCAAGAGCTTATAGATTTTTTCTTTTTGACTTAATGCATTTCATATCTTCTAAATAAAGAGAAATATGGTAAGTATTTAATAAATGCTTGACTAATTGATTAATTGATTTTAAGTTTAATTTTAAGAAATATTTCTAAGAATTTGGGTTTTTAGATGGCCAGATTTACTCCCTTGTGTACAGACCTTCCCCTTCTCACTCACAGAATTGTCCTGCATGATGACAATATTTTTAAAAAGAGGAAGAGAAGGAAACAGTTAGCAAAAGCAATCAGTACATTAAAACCAAACCAACCAGCTATCCTATATGCAGTGTTCTATACCTGTGAGCCCTTCAGTTTCTAAAGCGGGCCAGAGTGTCTTCTCATCTCTCTTCTTTGGGGACAAGCTTGGTTTTTATAATTTTGCAAAAGCTGTTCTTTTCTTTATTTAAAAAATGAACCAAACAAACTTGGGCGAAGAGGTTCAGTCTTCCCATACTAGTTATTTGGTTTAGGCTCATAGAATTATAGAAGTGGGAATAGTGGCTACCATTTCGTCTGACTGCTTTATTTTACAGATGAGGAAACTGAGGCTCAAGAAGATTGACTTGCCCAATGTGGTTACCCAAGTAGAGAGCTGCAGGTCTGGGTTTCCACTCCGCTCTTTTGGCCATAAATTCGGTTTTCTGGGGAATTCAGAGGTCAGCTGCCCAGCTCTGATACTTTAAGGATGAGGAAATTGAAGTCAGTCTGACCAAGAGATATCCAGGACTTCTCCAATGAGTCTTTGAATTCTAAACCGGTGTCTTTTGTACTCTGCCATGAGCCAGAGGTCCCCTAGTCTGATCCCTTCAGACCCAGAGAGTCCATTAGTCAGTCAGTCAAGCTTCCAGAACCATAGAGAAAATGCCAATCTGCAATGGTTGGGGAAGTTCCTGGGTAGGAGCTTCTCTACTCTGAGGCCATCCCAGGTCTAGTCTTTGCTGTGTTTTTGTTGTGTCTCCTTGTTGTCATTCAGTTGTGTCCAACTCTTGGTGACCCAATGGACTATAGCACTCCAATACTGCCCTTAGCAAAGACTCTGGAGTGGTTTGCCAACAGGGTTAAATGCCCGGCTATTCCTGGAATTAAAAGGCAATAAAGACACTAAACCTTATAAAGGCAATAAGATATTCTTCGAGCAAGAGCTCTGAGAATCGGAAAGAGGCATAAACTGGAAGGTTTAGCCTCCCCCAAAGGACAGTCGGAGCTTCCTGGCAAGGGTGGTCACACTGCCAGGCACCTGGCACACAAGCAACACCCTGTTGGCCAGTCCATGCCTTAGTGGTTTCCTTACCTGACTCTGGAAGGATGCTCAAATTCCCACAGCCAGAAGGAATCCAGGTTCCCTGGGGCTTGTCTCTTCACTGTTATTTTATGAGCTGCTCTTTGTGGAAATATGGAATGGTAGTCCTGGAAAAGGGACCTCAAGTCCTAATCTAGTCCAATCCTCTCCTGGTCCAAATGGGGAAACTGAGACCCAGAAAAGCATGACTTACCCAAGATCCCCAAGTCTATAAGTGCCAAGTGTGAGGATGGCAGCCCTGGCCCATTCATGATGATTGTTCTATGGCAGAAACACAAGGAGAATAAAGGGCTATACATCGTTAGTACCAAGGATCCAGGAATTAGGGGGAATGATTTGGGGTTCCATCAGGGTAGGGGTACGTGCCTCCAGTGAGAAACTCCTTCAATTGCCTTCTTTGTAATTTAGTGTCATGGATAGCTGCCTAGAAACAGAAAGATTCAGGGTAACACAGCCAGTGTGGATCAGAGGTAGGACTTGAACTCAGGTCTTGCTGACTCCAAGGATGACTTTCTAACCAAAAAAAAACCAAAAACAAAAACCCATACTGTCCCTCATATAAGCAACATAGTTATTATCATTAATAGTACAATGAATGATATAATGATGGTCATTATCATTATGATTACTGATGTAGTTGTTATCATTATAACTATTATCATTGGTATTATAATGACGATGATTATAATTATCATCATCATGATATTATTATGATTGCATGATACTCATTGGTGGCAAGGTGGCACAGTGAAGTGTAGAGCACCAGACCTGAAGTCAAGAAGACCTAAATTATAATCTGAATGCAGATACTTCCTGGCTGGATCACCCCAGACAGATTATTTAACCTCTGTATGCCTCAGTTTCCTCATCTGTAAAATGGGGATAAAAATAGCAACTACCTCTCAGCACTGTGGTGAGGAACAAATAAGTTAAAATTGGGAAACCACTTAACAAAATGGCTAGAACATAATAATAAGCACCATATAAGTGTTAGTTGTGATAATAATAATAATAGATCAGGATAATAATTCAGAAAATAATATTTCTATAAGGCCTCACTTTTAAAAATTCATTATCTTATTTAATCCTCTCAAAAGCCTAATGACAAAGCTTCTGTTGGGACTATTCGATCCATTTTATAGGTGAGAAAACCAAGGATCAGAGAAGTTTTATGATTTGCCCTGCCAGAATTGCACAGCTTGTCAGTGGTAAAACTGGGTCTTATATTCAGGATTATAAACGAGTGGGGGGTGACAGAAAATGCACTGGTTTGTAACTTTAAAACCCAGGTACAAATATAATTCCTGCCTCTTAGTAAGCTCTTTGAGGAGAGGGTCTGTCTTGCTTTTTCCTTATGTTACCAAGGGCCAAGACACTGGCCAGCACACAGTAGGTATTTTGTGACTGATTAGTAGCTATGTGATCTTGGGCAAATGAAATAGAGAAGTAAACTTAAGAGAAACTACTACTTATTGAGATAGTGAAGGTAAACTGAGGGGAAACTGTTGTTCTCTGGCTTGTGACTTGAGAGAGCTAGCTACAGGAACCTAAATCTGCTTATTTGTAATGGATGTAGGAATGAGAAGTGCTGAGGGATGCCACACAGGGATACTAGTGCACAGGAATGCTGCCACACAGAGGACTGCTTATAAAGGAATGCCCTGGGGTTTCCTCTGGGGTTTGCCTATTTATCCCTACTGATGGCTGATTCTTCAATTTATTTCCTAACCTCCTCCCCCCTTCACTCCCTCCCTTTTCCAACCCTCTCCACCCAGTTCTTCTTAAAGCCTTGGCTCCTTCCCTCCCCACTTGAGTAAACTATAAAGATATTCTTTTCCTTTCCTTTTTCAAGTCAAGGGGTTTATTGGGATAACAGGATGGGAAACTGAGGTAAGAGGGATGAGGATTTCCCTAAACTATAGGGATAATTTTAGAAAGCTTTGAGGAAGTATTCCAGTCACAAACTGTGACTCTGAGACAGTTAGGGAGATGGAGGACAACAGTGGTTCAAAATCTTCTTACTTCTTCACAAATCAGCCAGGTCTCTCATCTTAACCCCAGAAAGAAACAAAGTTCAAAATCTCTCCTTTTCTCTTGGCCAGCTCAACTCTCAAGTAGATCACCAACTCAAAAGCTTCTCCCCTGGTCATCTTCCACTGCTCAGAACCAGTGAGACAGAGACCAAGTCCCCAAAAGCTAAGTTTCTCTTCTCAGTGTCAACTTCAGCTGCTCAGAGCCAGAGAAACCCCCAAAAAACCAAGTCAGCCTCACAAAGGTGTTTCAGCCAGTCTCAAACCTCCAAGGAGAGAGAGTGTGACTTCTAGTCAGAGACCAAGTCCACAAGCCAACTTTTTATCTCAGTGTGGCCAGTAAAAGCCCCCCACCACCACTCCTGGGAACATTCCATTGGAATTCTGGTTCTTGCATCTTGGTCCACAAGTCCTGCAAAACCTCTCTCTTCATGTCTCTATCACTTTTCCTGGTCTGTAATCTCAAGAGTTTGAATTCCATCATTTCTAAGCATCCTTTCAACTCTACCAACTCAGGTAGCTAGTCTAGCGGTCCAGCAGAGGAGGAGGCAGGATTATTAGAAAGTTTGGGTGGGGAGGGATGAGCTGATTGGAACAAGACAATGAGGTCACTGCCAGAAGGAAATGATGGGACAGTAGGGAAATCTTTTGCTTTAGAATATTATGGAAGAAACAAAGATAAGGGCAAGAAATTGAATTCTAGCAGAGCACCTACCTGCAGTTGGTGTGATAGAATAGAAGCTCCTTGAGGGCAGGGATCATTTTTCTTTCATCTTTGTGTCCCCAGCACTGGGCAGAGCTCCTGGCACTTTTACCCCCTATGGTTTCAGTGACATAGAGGACCATAAATATACAGATTCAGAGCTGGAGAGAGACCTTGTAGATCATCATTAAAAGATGGGGCCCAGGGAAGTGAAGAGACTTGTTCAGCATCACTCAGTAACTGCTGAGGCCAGATTTGAACCCAGGGGCCATTCACAATGCTCTGCTACTCTTCATCTACCATATATAAACATAGAATAGACATTGTATACATGCTTGTTGAACTGTAGTGTTTCCTAGTTGAATGGCAACATCATCGGAGAGGATCATAGAATTTTGGGGTTGAATCCCCAGAGTAACAAAAGGAAATTATTAATATTTTTGTCAAAAATTAAATAAACTGAACCTCCTCTCCACCAACCACTTTACAGTTAAAGAAAAGTCTGTAGTGGATCGGTTCTTTCTGGGTAGCAGAGTGGGTACTTCTCCCTTTGAAGAGGTAAGGGGAGGCAGGAGTTCGCATCCTTAACCTCAGGTAGAGCAAAGCTCTACCTCCTGGCCTCAGTAAGATGAGAAGATGTGAAGACACCATCTTCAAAGACTTGAAGGAATGTCAGATTCAAAAGAGATTAGATTTTTCTTTGGCCCTAAGGGTAAGAATTAGGAGCATGAGGGGAGGTTTCAGAAGAGAAAATTCAACTTAAGGGAGGGATAAAATGTTCTTACAGATTCCTGCTGTCCTGAAATCAGAAAGACCTGAGCTCAAATCCAGCTTCAGACACTTACTAGCTGTGTGACCCTGGGCAAGTCATTTCATGCTGCCTCAGTTTCCTCATCTATAAAATGAACTAGAGAAGGAAATGCAAACCACTCTGGTATTGTGGCCAAGAAAACCCTAAATCCCCTCCTTGCATTACAGAAGGCATTGTTTAACCAAAAATAAATGCATACATAAAACTATATCTTACTTGTTTCTATTTATCACTTCTTTCTCTGGAGGTAGACGTACAGAAATTATTCTTCAAACAACATTTCTGTTGTAGATACTGTTCTCTCTCTCTCTCTTTAAACACATGCTCTGTTTTAGAATCAATTTTAAAACAGGAGAGTAGGAAGGGCTATACAATTAGGGTTCAGAACTTCTCCAGGGTCACACAGCTGAGAAGTGTCTGAGTTCAAATTTGAACCCAGGTCCTCTTGATTCTAGATCTGGTGTTCTATCCACTACTGCCCCTCAATAGTGTTCTCTTGGTTCTGCTTGTTTTGGTCTTTATGATTTCATGCAGGTTTTCCTAAGTTTTAAAATTAACTTGCTTGTCATTTCTTGTGATAGTGATATTCCATCATGGCGCTATGCCACGGCTTGTTTAGGTATTCTCCAGCTGATATGCATCCCCTCAGTTTCCAGTTCTTGACCACCACAAGGGAGCTTCTGGAAATATTTTGAAACATAGCTTTTTCCTTTTACTCTGATCACCTTAGGAAACCTGATAGTGGTGTTGCTGGGTTAAACGGTAGATCCAGCTTTATAATTTTGGGGCATGGTTCTAGCTTGTTCTCTAGAGTGGTTGGATTGGTTCATAGCTCTGCCAGTGGTGTATTGGTGTCTCCATTTTTCCACATCCCCTCCAACAGTTATCATTTTGACCAGTCTGCAAGGTGTGAGAGACCATCTCGGAGTTTTGATTCGCATTTCTCTAACCAATAATAATTAGAGCACATTTTCATATGGCTCTCTATAGCTTTGACATCTTCATCTGAAAATTGTCTGTTCATGTCTTTTTACCATTTATGCATTGGGGAATGGTTCATATTTGCATAAATTTCTCTATATATTTTAGATATAAGACCTTTATTTGAGAAATTACCTTGTCAATATGCATGAGCATGTGTGTGTATGAGATACACAATATGTGTGTGTACATGTATGCACGTGATTTCATATACATATACAAAATCAATACAAGGTGGCTATTGTAGGGAGGGCAACGTGACCGCCCAGTCTATGGGCCAGATCCAAATGCTCCAATTTAACGAGCAGGGCAGGAAAAGTAGTACATCTCAGTCATGTAATATTTATATGCTTTTCATCAGCATGGGCCATCAGCATTCAGATAGGACTCTTGGAACTGAACTCAAGGAATGGCTCCATCTATCCACTTGCCCCCGTAGGGACTTTGCCATAGAAATGATGGGAAAAAAACAAAACAAAACAAAACCTATAATTCAAGAAATGGTCATCACAGCTCCCATTTCTGGAAAACTTTATGGTTTATAAAGCCGTCTGGGAATGGATAGGGTAGGTCGATGAAGGAATAGCATCCTCATCTTACAGATGGAAAACTGAGACTCAACATACTTGTCTTGGTTATGAGAGAGACAGAGGCTACTTACCAACCTAATGAATGGGGAGACTGTAGAAAGATGGTGGTTGGAACTGTTCATGATACCTGAAGATCCTGGGTTGGGGGGGGGGGGAAGGGGATAGGTTTGATGGTTTATCTTCCTTTTCATGATTTCCCTTACCTTCCTGCCACAATGTCTGAAATGCCCTCTATGAAAATCATACTTTTAGGATCAGGTGAATTTTAATTAGACTGAGCTGTTCAGTGATTTGGGAAGGGCAACATGTCAACAGTTCATCTGATAGATTCATTTGTTTCCAGGCAATTTGAACTGAGGGGGAAGGGAAAGTCCAGTGTCTGAAGCACTGTGTGGACTTTGGAAGGCTATATTCAGGGCTTTCCAGCCCAGGGGCCTCAGGAAGACCCAATTCTTATGGAAATACAAGTAAGATGTGTGATACAGCCATCTAAAAAAGCCATTTCAATCTTGTTCTGCACTGAGAGACATCAGGTCTAGGACTGATAGATGTGCTAAACTACAGGGATATACTTCATCAAAAGGAAGCCTCTACCCTCGATGGGGGAGACAGAAAGGGAGGGATCATACCACAGGGGGTCCCTGGTACAGGGGCATCTTGTCTCATGGATTGAAACCAGGCAGAGCAGCAGATGCCAAGTGGAGTGAGCTAAATCCAGTTTCTGCCTTCTAGAAAGGAAGGCATTGGGAAGAGTTTGGGACTCTTCCCTTCACCCCTCCAATCAGAGGCTGAGGAAACTGGTGCCAATCAGGGATTGAGTTGGCAGGAAGGTGATGAGTTTAGGAGTGATGAACTTCTCCTGGTGTTCTGTGGAGTTGAAACCAGGGGAGCAGATGCAAAGTGGAGAAACATCCTGTGTCAGTCAGCTCTAGTCAGACCACCTCAAAATACCTCCAAACCATGGGCAGGGAAATACAAAGAATGCTTTCCTAAGCCAGCAGTGAGAAGCAAATATGATGGTACTGAAAGAATAAGATAGGAGAAGAAAGCTGATCATCCGTAGCCATATCATTGACCCAGACCAGCAAGACACTGTATGTGGAAGTAGGAAAGAAGGAAGGAAGGAAGGAAGGAAGGAAGGAAGGAAGGAAGGAAGGAAGGAAGGAAGGAAGGAAGGAAGGAAGGAAGGAAGGAAGGAAGGAAGGAAGGAAGGAAGGAAGGAAGGAAGGGTGGAAGGAAGGAAGGAAGGAAGGAAGGGAACAAGTATTTATTAAGTGCCTATGATGTGCCAGATATTATGCCAAGAACTTCATAGATATTTCATGCAACCTTCACAAGAACCCTGGGAGGAAGGTGCTATTATTGTCCCCATTTTTCAGGCAAGGGATTTGAGGAAGGCAGAGGTTAAGTGACTAGCTCACAGTCACATAGCTAGCAAGTATCTGAGACAGGATTTGAATTTAGGTCTTCCTGAATATAGACTCAACCTTTTATGCAGTGCTTCACCAGCTTATATTAGTTCTGGGCATTCCATTTTACAAAGGGCATTGATAAATTGGAGAGCCTCCAGAGGAGGACAAAGGACCTCATGTTCATGCCATCTAAGGATCAGTTGAAAAGCCTTGGGGACATGGCAGCTGTTTACAAATATTTGAACTGCTGTTGTATTTCTGCTTGGACCCTAGTAGAAATAGAAACTACTGGGCAAACATTTCAAAGAAGGATATTTAGGCTCCAAGATAAAAAAAAAAAACTCAAATAACAATGAGGAATGGACTGACTCAAGAGATGGTGGATTCTGGCTCTGGAGGTCTTTAAGCAAAGGATTGATATGTTTACTATGTGAGGAAGTCGTAGGACTGAGTAACTTTTAGGAAATGCTTTATAGCTTTGAAATTCAGACTTTCCTATATCCTTCCTTTCTTTCCTTCTTTCTTTCCTCCCTCTTATTTCTCCTAACCTTCCTCTTCCCGTCTCTTCTTCTTTCCTTTTCTTCCTTAATTCTCTCTTCCATAATTTCCCCATCATTCATTTGATCTCTTTCCCTCCCTCTCTCCCTTGCTTGTAATTCTCCTTTTTTATATTTGAACACAAATGGAGACCTGAATTCAAACCCTAACTCCTCTATTTGCTAGCTTTGTGTCTTTGGGCAAATCATTTAACTTTTTTAAAAACCCTTACCTTCTTTCTTAAAATTCAAACTGTGTATTCATTCTAAGGCAAAGACTAGGCAATAGGGGATAAGTGACGTGCCCAAGACCACACAGCTAAGACATATCTGAGGCCAGATTTTAACCTAGCACCTACCATCTCTAGGTCTGACTCTTAGTCCACTGAACTACCTGACTTCCCCCCTCCCCATTTAACTTCTTTCAGCCTCAGCTTCTCATCTGTAAAAAATGGGAATAATAATAGAACCTACCTTCCAAAGTGAATGTGACCATCAAATGAGAGGGTAAAGTACTCTATAAACGTTAGTAATCTCAACCACTGGCCATTTTAGCCTAGTTCAAAGAATGGATTTGTACATCGGAAAACTCCAGGGTTCTTGACAGAGCAATCACTACTGATCTAGGCAGTAATTATTCCCTATTTAAAAAAACAAAAGTCAAAGCTCGCCTAGGTTCCATGGCCCACCAGAGGCAGCAGGATTGTTGACATGGAATTCCTCATCCTCTGGACTGTGCTCTGAGGCTTAGGAAATATCAGGGTAGGATGTGATGCTGATGATAACGGTTCAGGGAACCACTGTGCCTTGGACGAATGTGAGTCATTGTTTTTGAGGCTGTGGGATCATTCTTCTAACTCTAGTGCTTCTGGGAATGATGTCACGTTTCAGGGACAGACTAAGCCTGCCTCTTCAGCTTTGCCTGTGTGGAACATGGCACGGGAGGGAGCAGCTCATACCGTGCACATGGTAGATGAGATGATCTCATTAGTGTGTCCGATCTGCTCTGAGTCAAATGAGGAGAAACAGACAAAAGATCCCCAATGCCAACTGTTGGCTAATTGTTTTAGTTAGAGAAGATCACTGGATGCCATCAAAAGGCTAAATATGGTAAAAAAAAAAAAACCACAATAGCGCTTTGCTGCCTTTGAAAAGATCCAGGATGAAAAATCCAGGGACAATCATCATCCTGGGCTGCTCTTGTTCCTGTCCTCCCATGAATTTGTAAATCAGGGTCAACACAGTGGGACAGAAACTTCCCATAGGGCTTTGCCATTTTGTACTACTAATTTTTGTAGCCCTGGGGACTCTCCCTCTGTATTCTCCAGCTCTTGATAGATGGGAAGCATCATGATGTAGTAGATAAAGGATCCAGGAAGTCCTGGCTTCAAATCCCAAGTGTATGACCATGAGCAGGTCACTTTTTCTTATCTGTAAAATAACAAGGGTGTATTTGTGCCTCAATTGTCTCTCCTGTAAAATGAGTGAGCCAGACTTAGTCCTTGAAAGTGTAGTAGAAAATCCCCCAATCTCCCTTCTAGGGACCCCCCCTTATGCTCTAGGGACTGGCTATGCAAGGCTGATACACCCAGAAGCTTGCTACAAATGGGGTGACCAATAGCCTCCCTTCCCCTGCACCTGCTGGAACTCCAGAACAAAGCAAGTGGTTCCACTTCATAGAGCGCCATTACTTCCCATGCTGTGACCTGACAAATCCATGATGCATTGATGTTCTGGACTTGTACCTTCTGTACCATACTAAGGACGATACAAGTCTGCCTGACCCTTTGATATCTGTCCTTGCCTATGTTGTGATGCCCATACGTGCCCATTATGTTTGTGTTGGAAACCCAGAGAAAGCCCAAAGTGTGTATATGTCATATAACCCATGGAAACCTCCCCGATTGATGGTGTATAAAATACCCAGAGTCCTTTCCGTCGGTGCCCAGACCTGAGGAAAGAGCTTGTCTGGGTCCTCCTGGGTAATCAACCCCTTTCCTTCCTGGCTCTGGAGTGACAACTGTGGTTTTCTGCCTGGCTAAGCTGGAAATTCCACAACGGGAGGTCCCTTCTGACTCTGAATTAATGATTCCAAGGCTGGTGTCCTTTGAGTGGCTGTGGCTCTGATGGAGGAGATCCCAAAGCAGATTGCTTCCAGATCTAGAAGCTTACCACGCTGCTGGCCAAAGACATGAATTTACTATGAGAGGGACACCCATTGCTGTGTTGGTGCTGCTGCTGCAAAAGCAACTTAGAGCCACAGCGATGTTTCCTAACTCTATCTTAGTCCACCTCCAGATACTTTGGCGAATTCATTTGACACTGAACATTCTTCTATGGCCTCTGCCATCCCCAAGCACTACATCCAATGTAAACATGCAAAGGGGTTTGCCCCTTTCCATAGTTATTACCCCCCCCCAGAGGCAGCATCGCACACTGACTTACTCCACAATGGTGCCTCAGTTTGATTTAGTGGTATTTTTTTTGAGGTTGTCTGATAAAGTGCACCTTGTGTCAACATTATCTACTTGGTATAAATGGTTTTCACCATGAGCCATTATCATGTGGACAAGTTTTCAGGAGCACGCCATTGCATCTAACTTAAGATTCACCAGTTTTAGGGATCTGATCTGGTCCAACGGTGGCTTCTACCCCAAGCTGAGGTGGAGTGGCTTGGTGATACAGTGGACTGGAGTGCTAGGCTTTGAGTCAGAAAGATTCATCTTCCTGAGTTCAAATCTGACCTCCTGTCTGCATGATCCTGGGCAAGTCGCTTACACCCATTTGCCTCAGTTTCCCTCAACTGTAAAATGATCCAAGAAATATGTTTGCCAAGAAAATCCCAAATGGGATCATGAGAGAATCAGACATAATGGGGCAACTAGATGGCACAATGGAATCCGTGCTTGGAATCAGAAGCATCTTTATGAGTTCAAATCTGGCTTCAAACACTCTACAAGCTGGGTAACTCTGGGTAATCCATTTATTCCTGTTTGCCTCAGTTTCCTTATCTGTAAAATGAGATAGAGGAGGACATGGCAAACTATTCCAGTATCTTTGCCAAGAAAACCCCAAATGGGATATGGAAATGTGTGTTGCATGAAAGCACTGATATAACCTATACTGGACTATTTATCGCCTCAGGAGGGGCCGGGGAGGGAGGAAAGGAAGGGAGAGAATCTGAATCGCAGAATGTCAGAAAAACAATTGTCAAAAATGGTTTCTATGTGTAATTGGAAAAAAAGAGAATAATTAATTAAAGTAAGGAAAACCTCACATGGGATCACAGAGTCAAACATGCCTGAAGATATCTGGACAGACCCAACAGCAGCACCCCATGATGCTAAGGGTTTTCCCAGATGTTTGCTCACCATTTGCCAGTCCTATGCTATTAGTGTTATATATTTCATCAGCATGATAAGCTATTGAAGACCCAAGTTTCTGCCATTGCTAAAAGCTTTTTTGTCTATAAATAAGTGATTATGGGAAGCTGTGTAATGGCTTTGCCCTGAAATAATCACCCCTGCCATTTATTGAGCGCCTTCCTTACTAAGAGCTATATGTACTTTGTAAGTGTTTATCTTCAATATCTCCATGGAAATAGCCAAGTTTTATAATCTCAACAATTTAGTAGTTCAATAAGAATTAACTTAGGACTTACTATATGCTTAGCACTGGGCTAGATTTCACTGACTCTAAAAGAAGTGGAAGGCACTCTCCCTGGCAAGCAGGTGGTATCATGGACAGAATTCTGGACTTTGACTCAGGAAGATCTGAGTTTGAATTCTGATTCAGACAGTTGTTAGCTGTGCAGCCCTGTCCAAGTCACTCTACTTTGTGTGTGTGTCTCCACTTCCTCATCTGTAAAATGAGGGGTTGACCTCGATGGCCTCTAAGGTCCCTGGAGTTCTCAATGTATGATCTTATGAGAAGTTAAAGGTTTAATGATGATGATGATAACAATGCAATGTCCTACTCCAGCCCCCTAAAGGCCAATGGCTCTATCGATAATGCCGACTCTCATTTTGTATCTAGAGTTTTAGGTCAGTTGGTCAGTTGGTCAGAA